>NC_143055.1:54929705-55080661 GCF_052426305.1 Pelodiscus sinensis | reverse complement strand
GCTTCCGGGAGTGGGGCGCGGGGCACTGCCAGGGCACGAATGCTCCCAGCCACCCGGGCGCCCCACTGATTGGCGCTTTGCTGTGTCTCTCTCCGCAGGTGATCAAGGCCATCAACCGGGTGCTGCTCCGCAGGGTGGTCCGCCTCGCCGACCCGGACGCCGTCATCCGGGGATTAGGCGCCCTCAGCTTCCCCAACTGCGGGGGGGGGGGCCATCGACGGGACGCACATCCCCATCCGTGCCCCGGGAACACCAGGCGTCCCATTATGTGAACCGCAAGGGGTACTTCTCCATCCTCCTGCAGGCCGTGTGTGACCACCGGGGACAGTTCACGGACATTAATGTGGGCTGGTCCGGCAAAGCACACGACGCCCGGGTGTACCACAACTCCTCTATGTGCCAGCGGCTGCAGGACGGGACCTTCTTCCCCGACCGCCACATCAGGGTCGGGGACGTGGACATGCCCGTGTGCCTGGTGGGGGATGCCGCCTACCCACTGCAGCTGTGGCTGATGAAGCCCTACACGGGGCACCTCAATCCCTCCCGCCAGGCCTTCAATGCCAGGCTGACCAGGGCCTGCATCGTGGTGGAGGGGGCCTTCAGGCGACTGAAAGCCCGCTTTCGATGCCTCCTCACCCGTCTGGACCTGGCCGAGCACAACATCCCTCCCGTGGTGGCATGTTGTGTGCTCCACAATTTATGTGAGCGAAAGGGGGAGGCTTTCCTGCCAACCTGGATGGCTGAGGCTGACTGCATGGCTGGACGCTACGGTCAGCCCCGCACCGCCGCCGTCCGGGAAGCCCAGCGGGGGGCTATCAGGATCTGGGAAGCCCTGCGGGAGAGCTTCCTGGTGGAGGAGGAGGACTGACCTCTTCCTTGCATGCCCCACTGGGGCCTTCTCCCACCAAACCCCCCTTGCCCTTTCCCCTCCCTACCTACTGTCAAATAAAGACACCTGTTTTTCAAACAAAAACATCTTTTTATTTTACATAACTGGGGTGCGGGGAGGGAGGAAGAAGGGTGGGAGAGGGGAGGGGGAAACCTGGGACGAGGGAGCAGGAAGGGAGGAAGGGAAAGGAAAGCTCAGGGGTGGGGGTCTGGCTGCTTCTCCCGTCTCGCAACAGTGCGGGTCTGGGGGCGTTGGTGGGGAATGGTTGAGGAGGGTGGGGCAGGAGGGACGGGGGGTGTGGAGGAAACAGGAGCGGGAGCAGGAGGGGGAGCTGGAGGGGGAGCAGGAGCAGGAGGAATTGGGAAGCTGTCCAGCAGGCTCTGGAGGTGGCCTCGCAACTCCTCCAGCGCAGCCTCAGGTCCTCCTGGACCCAGTGCTCCTATATACGGATCTGTTGCTCCAGGAACCGGAGGTGCTGCCTCTGGTAGTCCTCTTGGTTCCTGGATTTTCTGCTGGCCCGGGCGCGGGCGGCTGCTGCAGGCGGGGTGGTGCGCCCTGCAGTCCCAGGTGCTGCGGCTGTGGTGCAACAAGACCAGCGGTCAATTACCCCAGGGGCCCAGGTGTGTGAAACCAAGCTCCCCTCTGCAAGGCCAGGGCCCCTGCAGGATCCCCAGCTGCTGCTCCGTGGTGGGCAAGGCCCAGGCTCACGGTCCCGGGGCTCCCTCTCGCCCCAGGCCCCCGTACACAAGGGGAGCACGATGGTATTCACAGGTGGACGCCTCCCCGGCCTCGGACGACACAGGCGAGTGGCTCTGTGGGGTGCCTCAGGGTTCCCGGGTCCTGGGCAGGCTGCTGGCAGGCTCCTGGCTCTCGGAGCCCTCCTCCTCCTCCTCCTCGGTCTCTTGCAGCGGTCCCTCTGTCCCGGGGTCTATCACGTCCCGGGGGGCACGGACGGCATGAGCCCCCAGGAGGTGGTCCAGGGCGTGAAAGTGGGGGCACGCCTCTGGGTCGGCCCCTGGCAGGCAGGTCCGGGAGTAGGACTGCCGCAGGTCCTTGATTTTCCAGCGCACCTGCTCCCGGCTGCGCTGGTGGCCCCTGGCGGCCAGGCTGGCAGCCATGCGGCCGTAGACAGCCACGTTCCTGTGGCTAGTGCGGAGATCGTGGACATTGGAGGCTTCCCCCCAAACCTTGATGAGGTCCACGATCTCCGCACTAGACCATGTGGGCGCCCGCCTCTTGCGGCCCCGGGCAGGGTCCTGGGAGCCGCCAGGCTGGTCCCGGGAAGAGGGGGATGGCTGGGTGTCATCTGGTGGCTGGCTCATGGGTGTCAGGTGCAAGGTGTGATGGCACGGGTGCTGGCAGCCTTGCAACTGGCACAAACTGTGTAGCCAGCCCGTGGCTATAGCTTTTATGTATCACACTATTTTTTGTGGAAAAATAAAATTAAAACAAAATCAATACTTATGACAGGTTGCACCTCTTCAAACCAGGACTCTGTGGTCCAGAAGCACATGGATATTTCTGGACCAGAGTGCCCAGAAGCTGGGAGCCTGGCAGGGGGTCCAGTCACATAGCCAGAAGCCCCATAGCATGGGCGAGTCTGGCAGCGTGACTGGAAGCCCCATGGCAGAGGGGTCCAGCAGCTTGGCCAGGAGCAGTGCAGCAGGGCAAGGGACCAGCAGTGTAGTGGTGGGGCTAGTTTCCAGCAAACATATCCAGGACCAGGAGCACAGCTGACTGGAGGCAAGAGGCTGGAGTGAGCGGGTGAGGAGGGGACTGGAAGCAGAGCCAATGGTGGGGAGGGATGAGAGACTGGGGGGTGGGCTGGTAGCAGGGGACCTCCCCGGTCTGGAAAATTCCCTTGTTTGGAACCAGTCAGGCCCTGAGGGTACTGGACCTGGGAGGTCCAACTTGTACATACAAATACCTATAATTTTTAGGCCAGGTAACATTATAATCACTTTGTCTCACCACTGGCATTAGTCACATCTTAAGAATTTCATGCAATGGGGATGCAGGTCATAAACTTGGTGCAATTCTGTCTTCATCAAGTTCAATAACTTCTGGTTGAATTAGAGCATTTATTTCAGAAAGACATCCATCATGATTGAGAGACTTCTAGTATAGCAATAGAGACTGCCCAACTAGCTGGCTGTGCACAATAAATGTATGGGGATCCTGGCTACAAATGCCACATTGAAAATTCCTCTGATAAATAGGAAATCCCTGTTGGTATAAAGCTGCCTCTTCTGGTTCTTCTTTGAATCCTCTCCTAGTTTTCAAAATCCTTTAAAAAATGTGCACTGGACAGTTTTCCAATAATAGTGTCACCAATGAAATGTGCCTAAGTAATACTACTGCCCTAATAATCAACATTCCCCTGCTACCTTCTGCCTTTTTAGCCAGTGCATTGCAGTTTAAGCTTGTATGCAATTGGTTTTCTACGATTACCACTATATTCAATTTAGAGTTGCTGCTTTCCATGGTATCGTCTACCATCCTGTTCGCATGTTCTATATGTCTTTTGTTCTCATCTGCACAACTTTGTATTTGGCCATGTTAAAGGAGATATTTTATTGCACTCAGCTTGCCAAGTAATCCAGATGGCTCTGTATAAGTTATATGTCCTTGTTATTTACCACCATAACCATATTTAAAACTTTTAAAGAAATCATAATAGTAAGGATGCTTTGGAATCTTTACATAGAAGTGGAAGGATTCAGCTTAACAGACATTTTTAGTCCATAATCTTAAAATAACAGAGCAAAGTGGGAATGTTCTGCATCAATATATTGTCTTATGCTTTCAGATAGTAGAAAAAAAGTAGAAATGCACAATATAATATTGAAAATAAGCCAGATCCTGAAGTCCTTACACTAGTATAACTCCTATTGATTTATTTGATTGTTTTGCTCAAGAACAACTAGTCTTATTGGGATTTAGGCCATTAATAATGCAATAGGAGCATCTGTTCCATTCTTAGAAACAGAATCTCTTCCAACTTAAATTTTCATTTAATGTGAACCTCTGCTGAACACATCATAGAGGTTATAAAATATTGAACCAAATTTTTATTTATTTTTTACACGTTACAGATGTCAGAAAACCTGGAGAATGTGTGTGTGAGGCGGGAGGGAATGCCTCCGGGAAATGGGCAGTTGTGTTTGGAAAACTTCCTTAGTTCTGGCTCCTCTGTAACTTTGTTACCACACTCTGCAAGGATTCTGCACCAGGAATTGCAAAGGATGTAAGTAATGATGTAGGATTACTGTGCATAGTTTGAATATACACCTGCCTTCTATCACCTACTTGTGGCCCTGTGCAAAGTCCTAAACAATTTTCCTACTCTTAAATAGAATAGACCATGTAACCGGTTCATTCTTTGGGCAGAAACACTTATTTTGGGGAAAGTTGATTTACTTTCAAGAATCTGATAAATTGACAAGAAATTGGGAACCTTTCCAATATACTTCTCTTCATTCCTGTTTGTTTTATTATTACAGAGGTTCTTAAATATTTCTTTCCGAAAGTGACAGTGCTTTTCTTGGTTTACAACAGCACCTTCATACTAATTCCCCAAATCATCTAATATTTGGGTTAATGTTTTATACCCGCTCTGTGAGGTGGATATTAAATTATTCAATCTTTAGAGTGTTTATACATTTAATTATGTAGTATCATCCTTCTAAGGTGCACGCTTGTCAAAAATCATACAATAATATTTATAAAATCCAGCTGTTTTTCTATAGTACTTTGTATCTATAGAATATCATGGTCCTAGGTTGTCTGAGTCCAGTATTTTGTTCTGCATGACTGTCCTAGCCACCATTGTTTCTTGAAACTGAAATGTTTAGCTATGGCAAAAGAAATATTAGATCAAGCAACTGAAATGACTTTTTGAATTAAGGAGAGTCACTTTGTGTCCTCTTGCACACTGCAATTTTGGTTTGGTGCTGGGCCAGAACAATAGCACTGCTCTCTTTTTGCAGAGGGAGGACAGAGAAAAACCCTTAACCTGTGTAATAGCATTGAACTATATAATGATTGTCCTAAATCAAGAAAATGGTGATTTTAAAATATAAAATACCATTAATGTCAGAAGATTGTTGGTCTATAACAGTTCTTCATTAGTGAAAACATTGCCTACTCAGATATTTGACATTTACCTAAATAGCTGCTGGAAACAACTGTGCCCCAAAACCTAGATTATACTTCCTCTGAGATGCTGAGACCTTAGCTGCCTTTCTTAATGTACATCATGTCTCCAACTCTCCCCCCCCACCCTCATATATCCTCACTATACTTATTCATATGAGGCTAATAACTACAGTGAAATGAGATGCAGTTAATACATAACATTACGCAGATTTTTGTGTTTTGCAAAAAATTTTAAAGAAATTCTTCTGGATACTTGATCCAACAATTAAGAAATAACAGGTGCTGCTAGTCTTAAATGTTGGGTTTACCCCAAATTTATAATGGTAACTAATTTATACAGGGCTCGCTTTAGGGTGATTCACCCGATTCCCCCAAATTTCCGCCCAAATTTCTCCGCACCTAAGAGGGGTCCGCACCCTAAAGCTGGAAGTGTGCTGGGTGCACTACAGGAGGGGTTGTTGGTGAAAAATCCTGGCTGCCGGGGCCCTGTCAAAACTGTTTGAATTGGGCCCTGCACTTCCTAAAGCTGGCCCTGAATTTATAGCATATCTGCATAGTCTCTTCAGTACATGTGTGCCAGTAGGGATTCTCTTTGTACTTGAGACTGCTATAGGCCTCATCACTCATACCACAACTGATTTAATAAGACTGCTTATTAGCTCCAGAACTGCCTCCTTTGCGGGGAATGGCTAAGAAGCCATGAACAATTGGCTTTCTTATTGTGCTGTGAGAACTTATAATGTTGCTCCAGCATGTAAGAGGTGTTGAGATTCCTTCCTATCACATGACTGATCTAAAGGTTCTAAAGACAGAGGAATCAGGGACACAGGAGGCATATCTACTTACCTCAGTGCTGGAATGGCTAGTCCCTGTAGTTTGAATTGATTTGTTCTGTTTTTCTGATGTGGGATGTAAAGTGACGTTTCAATTTTTTCCTTTACCAGGTGATGAGTTTGCTCTCCAGCCAGCACTCTGTTTAGGGTTCCTGTTTCTTACTTCAAGAAGATTCCAGTACTTATTCCAAATAAGAACTCAGTCTTGGAAATATTTATGCAAGTGAGCAACTGACATGTTGGAATGGTTCCACTGATCATGTATATCATATTTGCATGATTAGGCCCTAAAAGAGCCAAGTGGGTGGGGAAATAAGTATATGCCTTATGTATGGCATGTTTGGCATCACAAATAGAAAGTTGCAAAATGTGTTTTTTTTAAAAAAAGGTAAAAATGTCCTCTGTCAAAGGTAGGTAAAGTCTAACTGAGTTGTGGCTTCATCCAGGGGTTCCAGTCTTTGTGGGAGTTAATTCATTCCTGATTTGGTGGCAGATTGTTATGTAGTATGATGCAGTGTTTAATGGTCTAAAATGGTCTAGTAACTGAGCCAGTTATTAATAAAACATAATAATTAACTCCTAGCTTTACTTACAACAGAGGGAAACATTCAGCACATTATTGGTGGAGGTAGCTCCCCCTTTCCACACTTGAACAGTTGGCCATGTTGCCCAGATGGTGTTCTTATTTTGGAGGAAGCCATGCTAGAGCTTTGGATCAGGGAGGTGAAGTTGAGAGGAGAATTCATTTGTGTTTAGTTTATCTGCTGGAATTCTGCTGTCTGTAGCTGCTGAATTGTGTACTAGAAATGATCACTAAGTTCCCATGCAGGTCCAGTTCTCAATCAGGAAGTGAGGGTAGTATCACTAAATAAAAGGCTTAAAATTAAATGGTAAGTTGGGATTTTGAAACTGACACACCATGAATAAGTTTGATGAAGGGGATTAAATACTTTACAAAGTTGTGTATAACAACTTGGAAGTTGGACAGTTGTATGGATTGGTAGTGGTCTGCCTGAGTGATACTGAGCAGGAGAGGCAACGAGCTGAGTATGGAATATCAGTGAGAAGAAATCAACTCTGTCAGGGTATGTCTACACTAGCCCCCTAGTTCGAACTAGAGATGCTAATGTAGGCATTCGAAGTTGCAAATGAAGCCCGGGATTTAAATATCCCAGGCTTTATTTGCATCTTCCCGTCCGGGCGCCATTTTTAAATCCCCCTAGTCCGAACTAACTGCCTGAGGCTACACGTGGCAGTCAAACATTAACTCGAACTAAGTCATGGAATGAGGTATAATAGTTAACTCGAACTAAGGACTTAGTTCGAGTTAACGTTTGACTGCCACAGGTAGCCGTGGGCAGTTAGTTCGGACTAGGGGGATTTAAAAATGGTGCCCAGACGGGAAGATGCAAATAAAGCCCATGATATTTAAATCCCAGGCTTTATTTGCAACTTCTAAGGCCTACATTAGCCTCCCTAGTTCGAACTAGGGGGCTAATGTAGACATACCCTCAGAGGGGTAGTTGTGTTAGTCTAAAAAACAACAATGATCCCATAGTACCTTAGGGTATATCTACTCTGCATGGCTATTTTGGGATACCAGAGGTATCCCAAAATGGCTACCCCACATCTACACAAGCTGCCTGTTATTTCAAAATATTTTTCAAAATAACAGGTGTGCTATTTTGCCATCCAGTAAACCTTGTTGCACAAGGGATAAGGGATGGCTTGAAATAACTCATTTGATATTTGGCGCTGTGTAGATGTGCCAAATTTGAAAAAGATTCAAGATAAGATACGCAATTTGCATAGCGCAAATTGCGTATCTCATTTTGAGTTCAGGGTGCTGTGTAGATGCACCCTTAGAGACTAACAAATATATAAATAGCATCATGAGCTTTTGTGGGCACAACCCAATTCTTCAGATGACAAATATGGAGGAAGGGGCAAAGATTTTGAAATATAAAGCAGAATAGCCACCTTTAAATACTGAGCATTGTAGGTGGCTTGTTAAGTTTTTGTAAAGTCCAGCCAAGGAGAAAATTGTGTGGAAGCTTGGTTTTTTATTAGAGTCTCTAGTGTTGAGAGGGAGTCTCATACAGAACAATTGCAGGAATCAGCTAGACTAGAGAGACAATCTGTGAACTAGCCTTCATATGCAAATTTGATACCAAATGACACCAAAGCCCAAGTATCAGGTACTTACAGCCTATTCTCTATTAGCTTTGTTTAGCACAGACACTTTAATTGACAAGTTTTTTTTTCCTTTCTCCTCCCTCTCCCCTCTTTTTCTGCTTTATATTTCAAAATCTTTGCCACATGCTCCATATTTGTCATCTGAAGAAGGGGTTGTGCCCATGAAAGGTCATGAAACCAACAGAGTTCATTTGCTGCTTGTGTCTTCAGAATAGGGGGACAGATCCCCTGGTGTAAACTGTCATTGTTCCATTGTAGGGATATGACAATTTACACCAATTGAGGAGCTGTCCTAATGTCTGCTCAAAAGTTGTATATAGCCAAACATTATGGACATAATTCTTACTCTTTGTGTGCTTTGACTACTGAAGTTATAATAGTATTGGAACATCGTGGTACTCCATATTCATTGCAAATAGATTCTTCAGCTACTTTCTGCAACTTCTCCTTTCAACTTTTGCTCTGTAATAAAAAGTAGCATTTCTGGTCTCATGAAAGTAGAGCAAAAAAAGTCCACTAAACACCATCAGCTTATTAGATTGTAACTGTAACAACAGGGATACCTATGTTTCTGAAACCCCCCCACATCAGTTCTCTTGTATATAACTGTTAGATGAATTATGAAAGTGACTGGAAATTTGCACTCAGCTGTGCATCACTACCACTCAGAACCTCACTTTGGATACAAAGATAATTCAGATCCTTTTGCTCCAGGGGACTGATCTGGCACTTAATTCTGCAGCCACGAGTGCTCTGTTGACAGCAAAACTGGTCTGGCCCAAGGTCTCAAGTGTGTGAGGGGGTAGATACATATCACCTGTGTGACATGTATAGCTTTGAGGTGAGAAGGACATGCACAGGCTGCAGGAGGGACATTTTGGAGATCAACTGCTATGCAAATCCTCCATTTTTAAAAAAAAATCCCTCCCACATGGACTGGTGGGGGAAAGGTGTCCGAAATCCTTCCCTTATTCATCTGTTTGGTACCTAACCCAATTACTGAGGCTAAGAACCAGACAGAGAATTTATCCATAATGCAGAAAACAACCATGTGAACTAAAGGTAAATAAATATTTATTTTTTTGATGTATAGAGATTGACCCATAGCTGAGCAGTTCTGATTCCATGCTCATGCATACTAATCACTTCATTATGGTACTTATGCTTTATCATCTTCAACACTTATTCAGAACATTCACTGCAGCTGGGATTTTAAATAACTCACATGTATTGTATACAGACAGGATGATCCTGTGTACTGTATGTAGGAATTGATTTTCCTAATGACAAACAAGGAGAAGTCTTCTGCAGAACTTTTCTAGCAAATTTAAAATAGCTTCCAAAAGGTTCAATTTTTTTTCATAACAGACCATAGAACTTCCCCAAAATAATTTCTAGAGAAGGTCACATAGAGAAAGCATAAAATCTTTGTTTTTTAAAATGGTCAGTAATGGAGAATCCGACACTATTCTTGGTAAATTGTTCTAGTGGTTAACTACTCTCACCACTGTATGTATGCATTATTTATAGTGTGAATTTGTCTAGCTTGAATGACCAATCATTGGCATGTTATACCTTTCTCTGCAAGACTGAAGAGTCCATTATTAAATATTTATTCTCCATCTAGGTATTTGTAGACTGTAAGCAAGACTTCCCTTATCTTTCTCTTTGGTAAGCAAATTAGATTGAGCTCATTGAATCTGACCATATAATTGAGTAATAATGATATTTAGCATTTTTATAGTGCTTTATATATTTATAGTATTTGTATTGACATTAACAACCTGCCTCCTTCATAGGCATGTTGTTAAATATTGTTAAATTCAGCTCTGTCTGTTTTCCCATCTGTAAAATGTAGTGACTTGTCTAAGTCACATAGTGAGTCAGAGCATAGCAAAATTACAAATCCAGACCCATTTGATTTCCAAATGTTACCTCCAGACCACAAAAAATAATAAAAGCACTTGGAATCTTAAATATTGCACAAATTGTTTGATAGAAGCACTATTTGGGGAGAAACTACTGTATGGAGTATCTAACAACAAATGACAAAGTACCAATATACAAGCTAGCCATTACTTTCTGCCAGTGTTCAGAGGGTTTTCATTTATGTGCTCTGAGTGTTTGTATTTTCTTAATTTTATAATACTCCTCACTCTTGACATATCCCATCCTTCCCCTTAATGATATCTTTGTATCTGTCTGAAATATTTTTAATTGGCATGCTATTATTTTTTTTCAATTCTACCATGTATTGTGGCCCCACTTTAATATTTTTACTGACTATAACAAACACTCCTGAGGTCTACAAGTATCAAGGATTTGGGGGAAATGGAACTTTCAAAAAAAGTCGAGCATTTGCTAGCTAGTGACACCTATGTTAATAAATATACTTTGATCTGAAATACTTGAAAAACTACTGTGAACTTATACAGACATATATTATGGATCTTGAAATAGTGTTTAATTTGTGCAAGTGTCAACTTCTAAAAAAGTAGTTGTTAAATGTTACATTATCCAATTAGCTTGCATTTTAAGTGACAGCAGAATGCAATAACCATACAGCTAATGTTTCCTCTTTAAAAAAAATCAGCTTTAAGTAACTAAAATGAAGATGATCCAGCTTAAACCAATTAAGGTATCTGTCTCTTTGGATTGCCTTGCCATGGAATCCAATTTAATAGATCCAATTTAAGCAAAATCCAATCTAAGACATTGGCTGGCCTGCAAACTTCTGGCAAAAGAATGTGGATTCATTGAACTGAGAGACTTTCTAATTTTCATATTGATTCTCAGTCATTGACAATCTAATTTTAAAACCATCAAAGTCTGTTTCTTACCCCACACACTACTTATAGTTAGAGATAGAGACTGAAAATTAACTTTGGGGGGGATAAAATATGCTGTACAACAGTTTTACTAATGAGATGATCTTGTTTGCATTCAATAAAGTGCAAAACGAAACATTCCTTCATTAGAATCCCTGTAATAGTGCTGCAGTTTTTAAAATTGAGTCTGCTAAAATAAGGAGTATGTTACCTTTCTCACACACATAATGTCAAGACTGGAGTGGTTTGAAAGAGATTTTTTTCCTTCTCTAGTATAGGAATTTCTATAGTGTGGGAATAAACACTTTATTCTGCTCTGACTTGCTTCCATCAAAGCTCTGCTTTCTTGTGAACATTTCTGAAGATAATTAGGGAAAGCAACAGTGATACACTGCTGTTTGTTAACAAGTAGGAAAAAAACCCTGAAAGAAATATTGCTTTCTTGAGCAAAATTAATTCTACCATCTTCTCTTAATCATAATTTCTATTGTGTGTACGGCATTCCTCTCTACTCTCTGAAATCCATCTGAGAATAGCTTTCTGATTTGGTATAGCAGGAATGGCATTAAAGGTAAATTTCTCAAGTAACAGCCATCTTATTCTTTTAGATGGTAAAAGCCTTTTAGTATTAGCAGTGCTACCTTACTTACAATGGTACATTTCTATTCTTTTAGGTCATGAGTAGAATCCAGTTCACACTTGTGCTACAGAATATTTTATCTGCTAGTGGAATGCTTCTTCCAAGCTGTTCTTTGGCAATAAGAAATTATTAACTTAATACTTGCATTGTAGGATGCATACTATACAATGATTACATAGTTAAATGCCATTTCCAAATCAAAGTCTATACATAGGACATATGCCATGGTATGACAGAAAAGTTCTTGCCACTTATTTGGGATGATACAATAGTCATTTTATATCTACATCCAGATTTAAATTTTATTAGTGAGATTTTCAAAAGTGCCCTAGTGAATTAGGAGTACATGCCTTATTGTGGTTTCCCCAGTCTCACCTTCCTTGGTGACTCCCATTGGATCCTGAGATATTGGATTATAAAGTAATGAAATTTCTATGCATGGAAAAAGCTGTAATTGGCTCTGGATTGAATCTTGATCATCCTTTGCCTAGGGAAGTTGTAGCCTGTGGGGAGAAGAGGGGCAATTTCACAACTGGGATAGTGGGATAAAACATTTTTCTGGCAGATCAATTGAAACAATGTTATGCCTATAGTTTTTCATCTTTAAAATGGAAAAAATAGTGCCTTTCTTTTTCTTTTTCTTTTGTCTATTCAGGTTATAAAGTTTTCAGGATACAGATAATCTCTTACTACGTGTGGATGGAAATCTTAATGGACCCTTATCTTGGTTAGGGCCTCCAGTTACTACAGTAATACCAATAACTACAAATAATATTTCTTCACTATGTCCTTCATGCCCTTCTTTTCTTTCCATTCTGTCAGCAACCACCTTCTTATGTATTTTCTTTCAATCTTCAAAACATTAAAAGAATAAAGGTGTAAGTGAACACAAGAAAAATAACAAATTCAGTATAAGGGAACATGGAAAAATGATATGCTTGGTATTTTATTGAACAGTATTAAGATTTAAAAGATCACATCTTCGTGAAAGATTTGTTGGTTCATTACATTTTTTCATCACCTGCATTCAGTAACTTGTTTAAAATCTGGGCGGCGGGGAAGATATTTTTATTCTGGCATATTTTTGTTCTAACATATATTCTACTGGCTGCAATACAACAGAAGATATGCACAAATATTAATGTGCACAGTGAAGTTCCCTGATTGCAAAGGAGCAACAAAACTGCCTTACTTTAGGGATGATGACGCAGCATGGATATACCAATGTAATGGATATACCAACACGGCATGCATATACCAACAGCCCGCCCATTGCTGTTGGTGCCCACAGACTACCATTGGAGAAGAGCATGTTAAGCAAAGGGGCTATAACAATATACCATCTTAGGTAATTATTATCAGAGAGGTTTATTTACATTGGCAGCAGTTGTGTTCATGTCCATCGATCACCTTTTCAATAATACATGCCAGGCTTTCTGTAGCTGCTATACCAGATGAAGTGATGCATGACCAACTCTGAGGAATACTCTCACTGAAGTATTTCCCATTAGAGTTCTTGACACTGGATCTATGTTACTCTGTCTTAACAGCTGGAGAAATTTGTCTTATTTAAGCGCCCACTGTATACAATAACCCAGTGTTAAAAGATGCAGCAAATCTTGTGGGATGCAAAACATACTCCCTTTTTGCCCAGTTGCTCTTTGTAACCTGTTCATTCCACATGTTTTCTTTTTTGTGGAGCTGCAAATGTGATTACACATTCAAACACAAAAGGTGGAATTTGTCATACAGTGCAGAGGCTTTAGAAGTAGTGGTGGAAGATTTTGCACTTGCCATTCTTTCAAGCACCATCAAAACTTTAGCTAATAGAACCTCAGAATTCTGAACTGACCATGCACCTCATTTGGAACCAGAAGTATGCAAGCAGGCAGTAGACACACACGCACACACACACACACACACACACACACACACACACACACACACACACACACACACACACACATGAAAGCAAATACAGTACAGTGCTTTGTTAAATGTCAAACTACACAAAAAAGGAAAGTTTTAAAAAAGATTTGACAAGGTAAGGAACCTGCTTCTATGTGTGTTTCATTAAAATGAACATGGTTAAAAGCAGCAGTTTTTCTCCCCCTGCTCTGGTGTTGGAGCCGAGAGCTAATGGGGAAGAGTTTAGGGAAGGGAAGCCACTTAACTGGGTTGGTTTCCAGCTCCCCACTCTCTTCCTGGTGTGGCTGTCACCAGTGATCACTCTGTAGTACAGCTGTGCCCCATGCTCGCTGCACCCCTCTGATCAGCCCTCTCCCTTTCCATGTTATGGACAACAATCAAATTCCAGGCACTTCTCATTTTTTTGGCACAACCAAACCCTGACCTTACTTTAAGTTAGGCTAAGGATAAGAGAAATCTGCATACCAAATGTGGTGGTCCTAGTTGTTACCTTTTAGGGGGTTTTTAATAAATGGACTCAGACACACCTCTAAAATAAATAAATATGCATTACAGTATATGTGGCTTGTTTTGTGGAAGGGGTTTCCAGCGGAAAAGAATTGACAAAATCAAACTGTTCATTAGGAACATCGTGATTTAATAGAAAATGTTGATGAAACTTTACATATTGCCAAAAAAATTAATAAAAATATTCTTCACACAAATAGATCAAACCTTTATTTATCTACATTTAAATATAAATGTCCCACACTTTAATCCTTCATTATGCCAACATTCTTCGATAGTAAGTCTTTTTCCCTCATGAAGAATGTTGAAGAATCTTTAATAATAAAAGCAATATATTTTTTGAATTTTACATATGGACATATTACTCAACATTCTTTATAAGGGAAAGTAAGATAGGTAGAGGTATAAGAAACATTTTGATGCTATCAAGTAAACATTTTTCTTTGAATTTCCATTCCATTAAAGTTTTTCAAAATTTTGACTTACAATTAGTAATGAAAACAAATGTTAAAATCTCAGAATTTCTTGTAGAATGGAAATTCTTGAATTTCTTGTAGAATGGAAATTGTTTCTCCAAGCAGTTCTAGAAATACCTATATTTTCTCTGCTTAGAAAACTTTATATAAAATCTAAATGCTGAGTTGTGTTGTCTGGAACGTGAAACTACGTGTACTTCCTTTGCATTGGATTGTTAGGCTGCACTTAGAACTATAGAGATTTTTGGCCTGGTTTGTCTCAGTCCCAGGCATGTTATTTTCAAATAGATATGTGATTTTCAGTTCGACAGTGTCACTTACACATTGGCATGTTGTAACCTTTTTACAGCCTTAATGTTCTGAGTGTAGTTTCTTAAGGATATAACAAGATGTGTGTACACAGTATCACAAATGTACACAAAATATAGCTAGATTATCATTTGTATTTGCTGCCATTGTCATGATCCTACACCACAGCAGTTCTTTTTTTTAGTTTGTCAGATTTGTAGGCCCACTACTTTCAAAACTCCATGCACAAGAAGAAATTATGAACCACACACATTCACTGTGATCTTTGCACCAAACTAAATAGATTAAAGGTACTCTACTTGACATAGTTACATTTATTAGTTTGTAAAATAAAGCTCTTTTAAATTTAAGCACCTAATCACTGTCCTCACTCCACTTTTTTTTTTAAAGCAGAAATACCATTGAGGGAACTCGTATTACCTTCTCAAGAAATACATTTCTCCTCCCCTCCTTTTGTTTTAAGAGAGCACGAATTGTCTCTTTAGGGCATCGATACAGAATTATCTGAGATTGGATTTAACATGCTACTTTTTCACTTGACACATTAGTGCAATCTTAAAAAATCCTGTTGTGTTCCTGGCCATTTAAAAAAATGCTTCCAGTTATGAAAAATGCATGGTATTAGGGAGCAAGTGGCATCTCAATGAGGTCTTAATCAGAGCACACACTTCAGATTTCCTCTGGCTCTTCAGAATTTTTTTTTTAAACCACCATGTTAAAAACAAGAGTTGGATAAGAGAAATTTTCCAGTGGGTCTGTATCAAATGCAGTGTTGATAGAGATGAAAATGGCAATCTTAAAAAATGTGTACCCCAAAGCTAAGGGGTTATTTTGGGACTGTGCTTTATATGAAGTGCAGGCTGAGAGCTGCATGAATGCCTCTTATCACTCAGGGTATGTATACACTTGCACACTTGTTCGAACTAGGGATGCAAATGTAGGCATTCAAAATAGTCAATGAAGTGGGGATTTAAATATCATTTTTTGAGGAATAACATTAGTTCGAACCAATGGGTTTGGTTCAAACTAATGCATCCCAGCGTGCACTTTCACTTTCGAAACAGCTGGTGAGATCATGCTAATGAAGTGTGGGATATTTAAATCCCCGCTTCATTGACTATTTCGAATGCCTACATTTGCATCCCTATTTCAAACTAGAGTGCAAGTGTAGACATACCCTTAGGAGCGATAAGCAACAGATGCACTCATTAAGGGGCAGATCTTTAACATATGTAAATTGTTAATGAAGCGAGGACAACTTATGCTAGCTACAGATTTTCTCCAGGGCCCTGAATGAGCTCTGCATGAGTACACCTTGCACTGGTGAGGAACATCTCTGAAGTCAATCAGGCACCATGTACACATGCAGTCTGCCTGTACAGATTTTCTTGAAGGATCAGAACATAGATTCCAATATTCCTTCAAGCTCGCTGGGGATGGTTTGAGGACCTTCACCAAAAATTCTCAAGTTTTCATACTTGTCTCCCTTTCTTCATCCCCCCCTTCAAAAGCTTTTTATAGAAAGTTTCTCCTCAATAACATTTATGATGTTATTATATTCCATGAAAATGGTGTTTTCTGTTACACTGATTCCCTCTGTGGTCAAGTTGACAATTTTCCATGAAAAATTCTCAAGGAATTAATGAGTCAAACTGTGTGCAGAAACAAAGGCAGAAAATACCTACATTTGAAATTGTTACATTTTTCATAATTGGAAGAAATGTGAATACTTGTGCACTGTGTACATAATGGATTGAAACTAAGGTTGGAATCAAGCCATGAACTCTTTGAGCTGTCACCTTCAGAAGTTAGATGTATTTGCATTAAAACAGTACATCATTAGGTATTAGGATTTCAGGAATTCATGCTGGAACAGTAAACTCAGTCACTGCTAACCAAAAGTGCTAGCTGGTTAATATAGGCCTGCTCATCAATGTGCTGAAATCTGGAAGTCTGGACCTTTTTAGCTAAAACAAAAAACAGGACTATGTAGCACTTTAAAGACTAACAAGATGGTTTATTAGGTGATGAGCTTTCGTGGGCCAGACCCACTTTCTCAGATCAAATAGTGGAAGAAAATTGGCATGATCATATATACCAGGCATGTCCAAAGTCCGGCCCGCGGGCCAATTGCGTCCCGTGTTCCGGTTTAATACGGCCCCACAGGTAATTTGGCAATATCTATCTTTTATGGCCCCCAACGAATCCATATGTATTGAGATGAATACATTGTAAAATCTCAGTTAATGTCAGTTGGTCTAAATCTGTAAATATATATAAATATAAATAAATATATTTGGACACAACATGTATACTTGGTGTTATGTTCCTGTTCATATTTTTTTAACTTAAAAGTTGACAGACAACCTTTATTACCAATAATATGTAATGTACTTTACAATGTTCCTGACATATATTTCAGCTTCCTGGATTTTTTTTTCATCTGGCCTTCAGATATGAAAGGCAGAGTGATTTAACACCTGTTTAGATTTGTCATCCATGTGACGAAATGGAAAGTATGCCGTTTGCAATAAACTTTGCATAAAATAGTTAATTTGCATTTAATTTTAATGGTTCAAAGAATGTCAGGCAAAATGGTCGGCCCTCGCGCATGTTCACTTCATCAAATCTGGCCCTCTTTGAAAAAAGTTTGGACACCCCTGATATATACCAAAGAATGCAATCAAAAAAATGAACACATATGAAAAGGACAAATCAAATTTCAGAACAGAGGGAGGATGGCGGGGGGGGGGGAGGAGTAAATGTCTTTGAGCTAATGATATTAGAGGTGATAATTGGGGAAGCTATCTTTGTAATGGGTAAGACAATTAGTGTCTTTGTTGAGACCTAGGTGTAAAGTGTCAAATTTAAGCATGAATGACAGTTCAGAGGATTCTCTTTCAGGTCTGGTGTTAAAATGTCCTTGAAGCAGGATGCAGGTAATGAAGTCTTTGAGACAATGCCCTTTTTAGTTGAAATGGCAAGAAATTGTTTTTTCTTTGTGATCCTATCTAATATCTGTTTTGTGTGCATTGATTCTTTGGCGAAGTGTCTGAGACGTTTGTCCAATGTACATAGCAGACGGACACTGTCGGCACATGATAGCATAAATTATATTTCTGGATGAGCAGGAATATGTGTTCTTGATCTTATAACTGAATTGGTTAGATCCAATAATGGTATCAGCAGAGTGAATATTTGGACAAAGCTGGCAATGGGGTTTGTTGCAAGGGAAAGTTCCAGGGTTGGTATTAGTGTGGTATGTCCTGTGGTTGTTGGTAAGAATCATCTTGAGGTTAGGTGGTCATCTATAGGAGACTATGGGTCTGTCTCCCAGAGCCTCTCGGAGTTTAGTATCCTGTTCCATTATAGGTTGTAGTTTATTGATAATGTGTTGGACGGATTTAAGTTGGGGGCTGTAGGTGATGACAAGTGGTGTTCTATTGTTGGTTTTCTTGGGTCTGTCTTGAAGTAGATGGTTTCTGGGTATTTGTCTGGCTCTTTCAATTTGTTTTTTTATTTCTCTGGGTGGGTAGCTGAGGTTTATAAATGCTTGGTAGGGATCCTGAAGTTTCTGGTCTTTGTCAGTGGGAGTAAAGCAGATGCGGTTGTATCGAAGGGCTTGTCTATTCTATACCAGACCAGACTAACACGGCTACATTTCTACAGGCAGTCCCTGGGTTACGTACAAGATAGGGACTGTAGGTTTGTTCTTAAGTTGAATTTGTATGTAAGTCGGAACCGGTACATATTGTAGGGGAAAGTCTAGCCAAACATTTCTCCAGAGCTCAGTTTTATTCTCCACACCTCACTTCCCTCAGTCCTTTATTCTCAAGCTGAGGTGTCTGCTGAGAAAAGCCGCTCTGCATCTCCCTGGTCTGCTGGGGGAGGAGGGGAGGGCGCTAGCTTCGCGTCTCCCTGGTCTGCTGGGGGGAAGCAGCTAGTGCGGGGTTGCCTCACCCCGTTTGTAAGTAGGGATCCGATGTAAGTCGGATCCATGTAACCCGGGGACTGCCTGTATTACTGGACCTTTTTAGTGCTTGCTTTCACAGCCTTTACACCACAATAGTGGTTTGCATTTAATTCCCTGTATTCTTTTATGAAGAAGAGAACAAGAAATAATTGACTTGCACAACTTACATCTTACAAACTTGGGCCCCAATCATGTAAAAGGATCTGCACATACAGACCTTTAATTTAAAGTTAATTTGCAATAGTGAAAGACTGTCATGTAGATGAATCCCCATGCAAACTAGAGGAGATGGCTGTCTTATCACGTTCTGTGAACCAACAATTGTACAAGTTATCAGCTTCAGACTGAAGATGCTCTGTGCATGTGTGCAGAGCTAGTGAAATGCTCCCTGGTAGATATAACAAAATGAATTTGTATATTAGGTTCAGCAATTTCATACCAGACAAAGTCATTACTCCTGTTGAGTTTTGTCCTGGACACTCAGGGGAAAAGCCCAAAATGTATAAGACGTGATTTAATTAGGTTGCAACTTTATTATCTTACGTCTTCTGTGAACTGTTAAGCAAAAGAAAAACAGGCTTACACCAAACCAACCAAAAGGGGTTGCCTGTGGGAGGCAGATGCTACTCCATACTATGAGGTGGCACCTGCCTTTCCTCTCACCTGATGGTCGTTTCAGGACTGGCCTTATCATGAGGCGAACTGAGGCGGCCGCCTCAGGTGCCAGACTGTGGGGGAGCGGAGGAACACCACTAGGACCCAGAGTGTAGAAAATTGTGTCTGCTGCTGGTGCATATGTATTCTTTCTGCTCTAGATGCACAGATATGGTGGAGTGCAGTGCTGGAGGAAGGAGGGCATAAGAGACATAACAGGCAGGCTGAAAAAAGTGGCATGTGGGCGTCATTTCAGCTCCCCACCTCAGAAGACAAAATGTTGTGGGCCGGCCCTGGGTCTTTTGGGGGTCTTCAGCAACTCAGCCTTCCAGCTGAGTAACACACTGCCCCTTCTTCCCGAGTATACAATCCACGTTCTTATCCTAACTCTGGTATGGGGCAGTGGTTCTAAGGCTCCTTCCCAGAGGCAGTGCCTTCTCCAGCCACCCAGTCTTTGCCCAGCTCTGTACTGGTGTCCTTTTCAGCAGCCTTCCCTAGGCTCAGTCTGCAACCAAACTATTGTCCTATACATCGATTTGTTGCCATAGCACTCTTGCGGTTAGTCATCTTTGGATATTGACTCATGTTCCTGGTGGCTGCTAGCAGGCCTGCCAACAGAGGGTAGGGGAGAGAAGATTCAAAGGAGCTTAAATTAAATTGCTGGTGGAGCACCATGCTGCATGCTTGGGGCAGCACTGAGGGCTGGGTTGTATGTGTGCTGCACTCCAGGCAGTGCTGAGGGCTGCTTGGGGGCCAGCATGGTTCACTTCAGGTGGTGCTCTGGGTTGACTGCCCAGACCCCCACCTCTTCTACCCAAAGCCCCAACTTGGGGTGGATATAGGGCAGGGCGAGCGGGGCGGCTGCCCCGGGCCCCGGGCTTTAAGAAACCCCGCGCATGCGCTGTGGCACCACCGCTCATGTGCCATGGCAAAGGGGGGCCCCATGAAATTGGGCTGCCCTGGTCCCCGCAAAATGGTCATCTGCTCCTGACCCCTTCCAGTAGCCTGTGGAGGCTGTTAGTGCCCCTGGCTGCAAGGTGTCTTCATGGTCAAAGTCCCACCTTGCAGGTTCTGTTTTTAGATCCATGGAACTTAGCGGTGACAGGTCTTTTATCTGTGCCACATCAGATAGGCCTCATGCCTTATATTAACTACTGAAGCTCATGTCTTACAGGATAGAGGCCTGTAGGTACCTAGAATTATTGCTAAATATAATAAATTAGGATGCAATGAGGAGGCAATAATAAATTAGAAGGCAAAGCAGTGAGTATGACAAAGGCAAGCTGGCCCTATGGACTATGCTGATTAATCTGGTGATGAGGAAACATTTATCTCCCAGATCCAAAAAAAGGCAGCTACACAATGCCCATAGCAGACCAAAAATCACAGTTCTAATTGCAAGGGTGGAAGGATCAAACTATTCATGCAAGTGAGAGGAAGTGCTGGATGGAAGAAGAGAGTTTATTTACATCTTCCCTGAGGAAACAAGGACCAGTTTCTTATCTGAGCTTCACTTGCCAGCCCATTTGGTTAAGTGATGCTTCCTCTGCAAACCTAAGGGTAGGATGAAGATAAGACACCCTTGAATACAATACTATCCCTTTTTCCCATCAGTGCAGGCATGGACAAATTTGTCTTTTGAGTTTGCACGAGATGCATTAGCCATGCTAAATTTCAAACTGATGCTATTTTTTTTGCTGTAGCTCTATAAATGTGCAGTTATAATTTAAAATGGGAAAATATGTTCCTTTCATTCCTTGCTGAATTAATGGGCTGAAGGGACTTTGAACATTTTTATTAAAAAATAGCCATCTGCCAGCTTCCCAACAGTTGTAATTCAGCATATCTCCACGTACTTTTATGGAGCCACCTTGATTTACACCAGCTGAGAATTTGGCCTTAAGTATGGAAAAATACAGCCTAATTGGGCATGAAAACTGTTTTGCAATGTTTATTATAACAGGACCTGCCACAGTTGGGGAAAAATGCTGTCAACAAAACAGAAAAAAGAAACTACACATAGATGTTATGTGCAGAAGCACTGACAGGTGAAAGGTGCAGTTAAAAGGCTTTTGCTATTTTGTGAAGCGAGAGACATTAGGCAAATAAATGAGGCAAGGAAACTGACAACCTGGACTAATAGAAAATGAACTACTGTGCAACACTATACAAGGTCTCATGGAAGTGTGAGAGGAATCCTGACATTTCTCTGAAGACACTTGCTCCTACAAAAGGGAAAATAAAAACCTTACCATGACTAATTGCTATTAGGGTACGTCTACACTACAGCGCTAGTTCGAACTAACTTAGTTCGAATTAGTTAATTCGAACTAAGCTAGTTCGAACTAACGCATCTAGAACTAAAAACTAGTTCGAACTAGCGTTTTGCTAGTTCGAACTAGCAAGTCCACATTGAGTGGACTCTGAACAGGGCTTAAGGATGGCCGGAAGCAGTGCCGGCAGGGCATAAGAGGAGGACTTAGAGCATGGAGATGCTGTCTCAGGCTAGCCGAGGGCTGCGCTTAAAGGGTCCCGACCCCCA
This sequence comes from Pelodiscus sinensis, assembly GCF_052426305.1. Taxonomy (NCBI): domain Eukaryota; kingdom Metazoa; phylum Chordata; order Testudines; family Trionychidae; genus Pelodiscus; species Pelodiscus sinensis. Next base: position 55,058,727 of record NC_143055.1, on the reverse strand, counting down.
CGCCGGACACACAGTTCTAAGGGGTGCCCCGCTTGCAAAGAAGTTCTGGCTTGGAGTGCCCTGAGTGCCCACACTGGGCACATCACACCACTCGGCCATCAGCCCGGCTGCACTTGCCACAGGCTGCCATCTGGGGAGAGGGAGTAATTGGGGGGCTGCAGGAGAGCTTCCACCCCCAGAAGCCCGCAGAGCCAGCCCAGTCCTCCCCATCGGGGGCTCGTACCCCATTCCTCCCTCACCTCCTTCCACTTACCCTTCCCTAGCCCCCCTTCTTATTGATGTACAAAATAAAGAAAAGGTTTCTTCCAACATTGACTCTGTCTTTATTGAAAAAAACTGGGGGAGACAGGGAAAAGGAGGCGGGAGAGGGGAAGAGAAAGGCTGGGAGAGGGGAGGGCAACTAACATGATCAGGGGTTGGGAACAGGTCCCAGATGAAGAAAGGCTACAGAGACTGGGACTGTTCAGCTTAGAAAAGAGGAGACGGAGGGCAGACAGGATAGAGGTCTCTAAAAGCAGGGGTTGGGTGGAGAGGGTGCATTCAGAAAAGTTCTTCCTGAGTTCCCATAAAGAAGGACTAGAGGACACCAAAGGAAAAGAATGGGTAGCAGGCTTGAAACTAGTAAGAGAAAGTTGTTGTTCTTGACAAAGCAAATAGTTAACCTGTGGAACTCCTTGCTGCAGGAGGCTGTGAAGGCTGGAACTAGAACAGAGTTTAAAGGGAAGTGAGATCAAGTCATGGAGGTTGGGTCCATGGAGTCCTATTAGCCAGAGGGTAGGAGTGGTGTCCCTGCCCAAAGTTTGTGGAAGGCTGGAGAGGGATGGCACGAGACAAATGGCTTGGTCACTGTCTTCGGTCCATCCCCTCCAGGGTCCCTAGGGTTGGCCGCTGTCGGCAGACAGGCTACTGGGCTAGCTGGACCTTTGGTCTGACCCAGGACGGCCATTGTAAGCTCAGGGTCGGGGGTCTCAGTGGACCCCCTTGATTTTCATGCACACCTGGTCCTGGGTGGCCAGGCTGGCAGCTCTCCTGCCCTAGACGGCCACTTTCCTGTGCCTAGTGCGGAGATCGTGGACGAGGTCCACGATGTCCACACTAGCCCAGGAAGGTGCCCGCCTCTTGCGGTCCAGGGCAAGCTCCCGGGAGCCGCCAGCCTGGTCCCGGCAAGAGGGGGTGGGCTGGGGGGCATCAGGTGGGTGGCTCTGTGCCGTGCCAGGTGCAGGGTCTGCTAGCTGGGTGCTGGCAGGCTTGCACCTGGCACGGGCACCATAGCCAGCCCGTGCCCCTTTAAGGAGTCCGGGGCTGGGAGGGGGGCATAGAGTTTCTCTGGTGTTGGCCAGAGTGGCCACCAGGGAAACCTGGGGAGGGCTAGCCTCCCACTAGTTCGAACTAAAGGGCTACACAGCCCTTAGTTCGAACTAGCTAGTTCGAACTAGGTGTTAGTCCTCGTAAAATGAGGTTTACCTAGTTCGAACTAAGCGCTCCGCTAGTTCGATTCAAATTCGAACTAGCGGAGCGCTAGTGTAGCACCTATTAAAGTTAGTTCGAACTAACTTTGTAGTGTAGACATACCCTTACTGAGTATCTATAACATTAGGGGTGTGCCTAGACTACAGGGTTTTTTCCAAAAAAGTAGCCTTTTTTAGAAAATACTTCACCATGTCTAGACTGCCACTGTGTTCTTTTGAAATTAAATCGAAAGAACATGGTGGTTTTTTCGACCACAGTAAACCTCATGTTACGATGAATAACACCTTTTTTCTGGAGATCAGCAAAACTTAGAGATATCCTTTACCAATTGTAGCTTTGGACAGCATGTTAGCTAAGCAGCAACAAGTTTGTTTTGTCCATGTTCTCTGGAATGTCTCTCTACCTAACACATTGGCCAGCTCTTGAATCATTTTGTAATGTTTGAGTTGCTTTCATTCACCAGCACTTTCACCTCATATTAAAGACTAAGACTGCAGCCAATATCTTTCAGCAGTAAGGTGAATAGTTAGCTCATAAGCTCATTTTCATCCCTTACAACTCCACTTTTCAGGATTCATAGTATGTGATGTTGGAGTAAAGACATGATGTTGGGAGTGGCATCCTTGTGCTGTGAAATACATAAAGCTTCTTGTTTGTGAAAGTTTATTTGATGATGGTTCTGTGGAGAAGGAATTGTTTTGTTCAGGACATATGTACCCACCTGAGACTGTTTTCTACAGGACACTCTGTTTAAATCACTACTTGCCATCTTTGTTATCTGAGTCTTGTTTATCCTGGGCAACAAAAGCAGAATATTTGAGAGAAATTCTGATGCACAGATTTTTCCTTTCATGTATGGAGAGCCAAAATATTATTGGTGCTACTAAAAAGCTAAGAGAATTGCAGAGAGGCTAATTTAATATTTTAAATTTATAGTACAGGTTGAACCTCTAAATCTGGGACTCTCTGGTCGGGCAATCCATAGACTGGCACAAATGTTGCTGGACCAAGGAGCCCCAGGAGTGGGTACCAGCAGAGAGAATGTGGGGTTTGAGGAGTCCCAGCTGGGTGAGCAGTGGCAAGGCAGTGAAACTGTATCTGGGAGCCTCCACCCTGGCTGGGGAATCCCAGTGTCAGTCAGGTCAGGCCACTGGAGAGCTGCTGGCAGAGGGGAAGGTGACAGCTGGGGAACCCCGGAAACTACCCAACAGCGATGTTGCTGGGATGGCCAGGCAACCCTGACCAGGAAGCCTTGGGAGGCACTGGGGCCAGGAAGCAGATCAGGAGCTCCAGCTGGGGAACCCTGGCAGCGGGACAATGTGGCAGCTGGGGAGTCTCAACCCCAGTAGGGGAACCCCAGAATCAGTGAGGCCAGGTGGCATCAGGGAGGCTCCACCTGGGGTGGGAAACCCACGGTGTTAGTGTGGTCAGGTGTCCAGAGGGCCCCTGGTAGTGGGGCCAGGCTGCAGCAGTAGGGACAATGGCAGATGAGCGGCCCAGAGCTAGGAAACCCTGAGGAATCACTGGAGGTAGTGGGGCTGATGGTGGCCAGGTGGCCCTGGCTGGGGAACCCTGGGGAATTCCCGGCACAGCCAGCAGGCAGCATGGCAGGGAGCCTCAGCTGGGCCAGCTTTAGGGGGGGCAGTGGCAGGGCAGGGAGCCCCAGCCTTGGGAGCCCCAGGGAGAGGAGCCATTGGTGGGACAGCCAGCAGAGGAGCCTTGATCTTCTTTGGTCCAGAAAATTCCCTGGTTGGGGCAGGTTCTGAAGGTGCCGGACCAGTGAGGTCCAATATGTATGGCTGTGTCTACACTGCATCCCTTTTCCGGAAAAGAGAGGCAGATTAGACCAGTCAGAATTGCAAATCCGCGGGGGATTTAAATATCCCCCGCGGCATTTGCATTTACATGGCTGCCGCTTTTTTCCGGCTTGGGGATAAGCCGGAGAAAAGCGCCAGTCTAGACGCAATTCTCTGGAAAATAAGCCCTTTTCCGGAGGATTTCTTATTCCTACTTGGAAATCCTCCGGAAAAGGGCTTATTTTCCAGAGAATTGCGTCTAGACTGGAGCTTTTCTCCGGCTTATCCCCACCCCGGAAAAAAGCGGCCGCCATGTAAATGCAAATGCCGCGGGGGATATTTAAATCCCCCGTGGATTTGCAATTCCGACTGGTCTAATCTGCATCCCTTTTCCAGAAAAGGGGTGCAGTGTAGACACAGCCAAAATGAAATACAAAGGGCGGATATGGTTGTATCTGATAGGCCAAGTCCCTCTTCATGAAATAATTGCTTGTTTCTTGTTTTATTTGTCTCATTTGCAGCTGATGTTGAGTGGTACTGGGATGAGGAGAGAGAGAAATCTGACACACACATTTTCATCCAACAATAGCTGGAAAGGGGTTAAAGCAGGCAGGAGGGTGCCTACACAGAACCCTGGCCAATCAGGGTTAGGCTTTAAAGAAGCCAACCAGAGGGCAGCTTGCTGGGGCAGCCTTGTATATAAGGAGCTACCCAGTGGAGACAAGCAGTTAGGTCCTGACCAGCAAGAGTGAGGGACTAGCTTCTTGCAGGGAGGGGAAGCACTTAGAGAAGCACCCCCAGTGTTGGGCAGGCTTAGGGTAGCAGAGAGAGACTCCAGCCTGACACCTGCCAGGAGGGCCAAGAGGGTGCAAAGGGCTACAGCAGAAGTGGCCCATGGAGCAAGAGGCAGTAAAGGGGAGAAGTGGAGGTAGGACAAAACTGTTGCCTGAGGGACCGAGAGTAGTGGGTGGGCCTGGGTCCCCTACCGCTTTGCCACAAATTTAGTGTCCTGCATAGAATGTTGCTTGCCCCTGAGACCATTGGAGTGGGAACTGCTGGAGGGCAGTGTTCTAAAGAGGACACCCTAGTCGGATAGCAACACGGGTCTGGAGCAGAAGCGTGAAGCGAAGATGGGGGAGACACCAGCCAGAAGGAGGCACCCTGATAATGAAAGAACTAATTCTCTGGAACTACCAGCATGAGATGCTGAAGTGGTGAGTCATGTTGGGAAAATATTGATTTCATATGCATTAACACTGGTTTCAATGTGGCATTTTCTGAAACAAACTTCATTACTATTCTGTTTTTTCCAAGTAATATGCCATCAAGAACAGGCAGTTCTGCTTTGAACTGGAAATATTGTGTTGATATATAATATCCTGGGCATCCTATGGTAATAGACTTAATTATCCTCTGTAAAATCTCATTATTAATAGTAGCCTCAGCAAATTCTTTTTATTTCCTTTCTGAGACAGGCCAATTCTTTATCACATTGACCTGTACGATGTCTGATTGCATCTCTCTTTCTACTACAGTTTTATCAAATGATCTGGACAATGCATCTGTTACCAAGAGCTCTTCTCTGGTTTAAAAACAATTGTTTAAATCCTACAGTTGGAGCTGAGAAAATGATTGTGATGTGGTGTGTGAGTTAGCCCCTTCTTTGCCATTGATATCAGAGACTTATGGTCTGTTCCCGCAACATTTGGTCTTCCATAAATGAACACTTGGATTTTTTTTTACAACCAGGCCCTAGGGCTAAAGTTTTATTTTCAATCAGAGTATAGTGGCATTTTGTTTTTGTAAGAGTCCTGGATGCATATGCCATCAATCTCCAGTGGTGGTCATGTTTCCCAAAGCCTTCTTTGGAAGCATTAGTGGACAATTTGGTCTGTCTCCGGCTGTCACAATACCTTTAGGACAGGTGCTTTCTCAGTGACTTGTTAATAAAATATTTTATTATTAATAAAAAGAGTTACTATTTATGGTTTAAAGACCATATATATTACCGATGATTGTGAAATACTTAGATCCAATATGCAGCTATCCAATTTTATAATGAATTTGCTGATTTGCACAAGTCTTTCTGGAATCAGAATCCAAAGGGTATCTTGGATGTTGGTCTGTTGCTTTATGTGCATTTTCCATGGTATTACAAGTAACTACTTGGAAAATCTGAGTGTCATGTTTACATTTTCCCTGTTGAATGTTCAGCAGACTAGAGGTGTCAGGATCAGGCCTGAGATTTCTCTTGTATAACTAAAAGAATAATAATATATGACTGCAGATCCTTCTTTGTTGAACATTCACTGATCCATCTCTTTGAAGTTAACATTCCATTTTCTGTGCATACATAAGGAATTTCCCGACTTACATGAGGAAACTGCCAGCTGTTCATTACGCAGGGATAGATAAACAGAACAAAATATAGGTAATGTTATTAGCTTCCCACAGTGTCTCACATATTTGATTTAAAGTTAACTAAATACAGTCTCATACCTAATGTAAAAGCAGTTAGAAAATGAAAGGTACTTAACATCTACAAATTAATTTGGTTACATTTGTAAATTTCTAACAGGATATAGGTACACAAACACATTTAGTATCTCCTTTAACACCTGTTACTACAAATAAATGGGTTAGTGATTGCTGGCCTACCTCCATCTTTTTTACATTCTTACACAAGTAAAATGTCCGATTACAATTGTAATGCCTCTTCTTAAATTGTTATGGGTCATTAACAGATTAGCTCCTTTGCCCGAGTCATAGTTATAATGTGTATTCAGCTAGGATCAATACATACTCCTCTTTTAGTTAATCTTTCTCTTATGCAGGTAATTTCTCTGATTCTGAATTTACATTTTTGTTTATTTAGGTTCAGACCTACTGCTCTAGGCCTACCCAAATGCTGTCTTTAACCTGTAATTATGTTTCTGTATCATGCTGTTACAGATGAGATTATCATCTGTGTACGGTTTTGTACCTTCAGTTCCCTAAAAAAATGTACTGCACAGTTCTATGGAAGACTTCTGGAGCAGAAGTCAGACCAAATGTTAATCTGAGAAAGCAATATCTTTTATGTGTTGTAATAAAAGTATATACAGTAAGCTTCCGATAATCCAGCACCTTTAGGACCCAGGGGGTGCCGGATTATCAAATATGACGGACTATCGGAAGGGGGAGATATGAGGGGCCTGGGGTGGGGGGGGATGCCGTCCCAGACCCCTCATAGCTCCCCCTTCTGATAGTCTGGCTCTGCCCCAGGTGTACCCGATTCAGCCACTGCTGGTCAGTTTCAGCAGCGGCTGAATTGGGGAAGCCGGGCGCAGAGCAGCTCCAATTGTCTGGCTGCCTGGAGCACTTCCGGGTTCCCGATGGTGCCAGACCATCAGGAGTGCTGGAGCATTGGATGCCGGACCAATGGAGTTTTACTGTAATTTCAAAACTCCTCTTTACTAAGGGATTCTGCCAAAATCCCAGATGATGCATGTAGAAAATATATATCTACACATCACCGTTTGCTCAAATAAGCTACGGAATTTGAGCTATGCAAATTGTGTAGCTTATTTAGAAATAGTCTGTTTCAAAGTTTGGTGCTGTCTACATACCAGAAGTATCCTGAAATAGCGCCGCTGTGTAGACGTACCCTTAAAGTAGTAAAATACTGGCAGCAGCATATCCCCCCAAATCTCTTCCCTATTAAGTAACTGAAAATGTTCCATTTTGATATTTTATTAAACTCTTTAGTATCTAGGTGTAATTTCAGTGTTCCACTCTATTTTTCTATTAAATTCACCCGTTCTGTAGGCTCTTCCACACTCCTAACAATGTCGCTTACTAAATGATCCAGTTCTTTGACCTTTTATTCCTCATACTTAGAGGAATATTTCTAGGGGCATGAATGATAGGATAATTTGACTGTTAGTTCAATTCTATATTTGGTTGGGGTTTGCCTGTGCTTTCAAAATAATCCTTATACTGTTTCTCTATGTCTGTGTCTCTAAGAATCACAGAATACTAGAACTGGAAGAGGTTACTTGAGAGGTTACCTGTCCTCATGTCAGGACCTGTTTCATGTAAATTGTTTGGATCAGCTTAAGGTTTGGCATTTTTGGCATCTATCAATTATTTTTTGGTCTTTTATTCAGGGCCATCCTTTGCACTGTTGGTGTTCTGCTCAGTCCAACAACTGTACCCTCCCACATGGGGGTGCTCTGCACAGGAGCCTTTGGGGGCAGAGACTGAGGGTGCAGGAGCACCTCAGGGGAACAGGCAGGAGGTTCAGGAGGCAGTGAGTGACTCAGATGGAGCAGTGAGTAACAGCACTGCTGGCAGGAGAGAAGGGAGGAAGAGGAAAGTGCCATTTCTCTCCAGCCAGTGATGTGGTTGTCCACTGCTCCTCCAGTCTACAGGCTCATGCTGCTGCCTGGTGAGTGGTGGCTGGGCACAGTCTTGGGTGGGAAAGGGGGGCAGCGATGGACCAGCAGATGTTTTCCCTGTAAGCTGAGTGCTTGGGCAGCTGCCTGAGAGAGAGAGAGGCTATGTCTATACTGCGGGGTATTTCCGGGATACCAGAGAGATCCTGGAAAAACTCCACCGCATTCAAGGAACGCGTTTGCTCTTTCACTTTTTTTTGCAGGAGAGCAACCACATTCTTTCAGGGAGCCCTGTATACCTCATTCTATGAGGCATAAGGGCTCTGATGAAAGAGGAGGCTTTTCTGCCATTTGGCCCTGTCTTGATGGGGCCAAATGGTAGAAAAGCCTCTTCTGGAAAAGTGATCGGAAAAAGGACTGTAGTGGAGGGAGGAAGGGAGAGAGAGAGGGAGAGAGAATCCCACTACACCAAACACTGCCCCCCATAGTTCTCCCCCAGTGCCTGCTCCAGTCCCCAATATTAGCCCTGTCCCTAGAGCACCCCCAGCAACTACTAGTCCTGCCTCCAGAGCCCCCCAGTGCCAGCTCCCCACCCCGGATGCCCCAGTGTTAGCCCCCCACCTCTTAGCCCCTCCACTCCTTAAAGCTACCCAGTATCAGCTTTGCCTCCAGAACTCCCCAGGGCCAGCTCCCTGTCTCTTAAAGTCCCTGACCCCCAGAGCCTCCCAGCACTAGTCCCATCCTCAGAGCCCCCAGTGCCTGCCCTACCCCCCTAATCTAGCTCTGCGCTGCCTCCCAGCTGCCAGTTGAGCACAGCTGCCTGGGTCATGGCTGCCCTGGGGGCTGGGACTGGAGTACGCCACCCAGCGCCTCCCCTCCTGCTGCAGCTGTTGGGAGGGGCATGTCCTGCTCCACCTCTCAGCGAATCAGTGCTGGGCGGGGGCATAGCGAACCGCTTTTCCACGACCGGGAGGAGACTATCTTCCTTATTATTAATGTGAATGGCAGATAAACAGATTGTAAGCTAAAGTTAATTCATTTGTATATGATTTTTTTCAAGATAGCTTCCCAGGAAAAACCTTTACACAAAACAATAATCTGCATTTCTGAAAAGCAGAATGGAACAAACCAGCTCTCCCACCTAGCATTTCTGTAGTAAAGCAGATAAAGTGAGACAAGGAATAGAAGAGTTGTTTTTGGCATGCAGGTGGAGTTCCTTTGAAGAACAACGTGCCAAGCTTCCTGCAGAAAAGTGTCAGTGTTTCCCAGACACTCAGTGTAACACTGCACCGCTAATGAAAATCAATAGCTTAATTTTCTCTAGCTCATTGAACACACCACATATCCATAAGACAACCCACAATTCAGTAGCCTGAGGGCCAAACACAGAGAGCTGCAAGAGGGGAAGGAGTCTGCTTGGAGTGACCTATGTGGGCACTTGGGTGGAAAGTGGTGGGGCCCAGCTTATGGGAGCAGTTGCACAGTGATTAACAGCTTGGCAGTTGCACAGCTGCGGCCCCCACTGTTGGCGCTGCATGGGAGAATCGCGCCACCAATCCTGGGCTGCTTCCACCAGCCCGCACAGACTCTGGGCCCAGATTGGACCCATTGGCTCCTGGAACTACCCTGCTGGCCAGGGCAGGGCACAGGCAGGGTAGCCTGTCGACTGGAAGGCCCCTCTCAAAACGAGATTGGGCTGCAGCAGGATGGACCAGGCCAGGCGGGAGCCGCACTCCGCCCTTCAAGGTGCAGTGTGACTGGGCTGGTGCTGCACAGTGCTGTCCATGTGACCTCTCCTTCAGTCGCTCCATGGGAAGGTCCTTGCAGGGCTCCACGCAGTGCCTCTCCCAACAGCTGTGGTAGGGGAGGTGCTGGGCGGTGTACCCCGACCCCCAGAGTAGCCATGGACCGCCACTAGTTCGCAGACCAGTGATTGGCTAGAGCACCACAAAATGTGGGGCAATTTGATGCCTTATGTAACTGTGTAGTTTGTATATCAGTAGGGACAGCCTTGCATTTATCTTCACTTCTAGTACACATGAATCTGTAGTGAAAATGAGTTCTCTGTTATAAACTTTCAATTTAACTTGTGTGCTCAGCATTTCCCCTGTTTTATCTTAAACCATTTGATAGTTATACATGAAAGAATGTGTACCTGAGTACCCAGGCCTAATTTGTAGGTTATGAGAGTCCATCAGTTCCTAAAGAAATTGTCCATTCATCTGTGCCCTCCTTCAGATACATCTCCAACAAAATTAACACCTTTTCTGTTCTGCTCTGTGCTCTCTGCCTGGATTACTGCATTAGCATGCATGCTTTTGCTTCTTGTTTTGCAGTTGAGCCTAGTAGCAGAAGCTGGCAACATGATTGCATTTCTTACAAACAGGGTGGCACTTACCAAAACCTGGACGTTAAAGGCTGTGTTTTGTGTCAACATCTTGTGGAATCATTGAAGCTCTGATTTTCTTTTTTTCATGCTTGCCTGTGTTTTTGCTCTGCTCTGACTTACTACTTGCCATTTTTTCTTTCTCTTTTCACTCTGTAGAGTGGCCATGTCTGGTGGTCCTTCCGTTATTTTTTTTTTTTATTCTTTTCAGAGTGATTTCTGCTGCCAAACAGTCCTTTTGTTCTATCCAAAGTGAAATCCTTATCTTCCAATCATCTTTTTGCAGTTTTTGATCTGATTCTAGTTATAATTTGACCCCTTATAATTGACTGTTAATTGTCCATGATTGCAGCTTTGGCTCATTTACCTTTGGCTCATAAGTGCATAATTTTCAAAGGATTCTATTTCCTTTTGTCTTGTAAGGTGAACATACATCATTCAAATATACTTTTTCAAATACCTATTTAAAGTAAGCAGTACTCTTCCCATTTCTGCAAAATTGCGTCATAACTTGCTCTCTCTGCCTGACTTATTCTCATGCCATAAAATACATCCACTGCAATATTTAAGAAAATTGATATAATCTGCTGACTGAATACATATTTAATCATTGTGCAGTACTCAGAGTTCATTTCTAAAAACTTGGCTGCATGGAGCAGAGACAAAGTACATTTTGTGTGTGTGTGTGTGTGTGTGTGTGTCTACACACACACACACACACACCCACCCTATCTCAGTCTTTCTCTTTTAGGATTCTGCTGCTATATTACCAGAGAGTTTGAGCTCCATGGGCTATTGGTTGTGCTATCTCCTTGCTGACTTGTTTGCCCCATCCTCTTTTCTCTGTCCTCACTTCTACTCCACTTCTGATACCATGTGCTGTCTTATGGACTCATAAGAAGGAGGCACAGTGTGGACACTTAGGGTATGTCTGCACTACAGAAGAAGATCGAAGCTGCCACTGTTGATCTTCCGGGGTTTGACTTAGCAGTCTAGTTAAGACATCCAATTCAAAGTGAGATGGGCACTCCGGTCGATGCCAATAGCCCTGCTTTCATGAGGAGTGAGACTTCCTGCAGGGTAGACAGCACCAAAAGCCAACTTAAACTACTTCAACTTCAGCTACGCCATTAACGTAGCTGAAGTTGCATAGCTTAATTCGACTTTGTCCTGTAGTGTAGATATAGCCTTAGAAAGAAGAGTTAATTAGAAATAAAACAGAGTTACATAAGACAAAGGAGTGTCTTGTGATCCTACCTGTGTTTGTGGTGAAGCTGATTCTAGACAGTTTCCAACTTGCATGCGTTCTTCTCTTAAGGGCATGGTACGCACTCCAAACAGGATTTTTTATAGTTGAAGTTCTTTAATAAAATTTAAAGAAGATAGGGTCCCAGTGATGTCCCTGGGTTTTGAATCGGTCCTTAGAAAAGGCTGTCTTTAATTATCTGCTTAATTTTAATTATAATTATATATCACCTAGATATTTCTAATGTCCCTATCACTATATTATTTTACAATTTCCTATCATAGAAAGGAAATATGCTACATTTCTTGAATAGCTTCTTAAGGGTATTTGCATTGTAAGTCTGCTAGTCATTTGTCAGTCAACTGTAAGTGTGATTGAGAGGTTGCCAGTGGGGACTGAAGTGATGTTAACTAAAGAACAGGTGGAAATATAATATTACTCTGAATTTTGCTCTTAGCTCTAGGAAGCCAAGTTTTTTGATAGCTAGAAATGAACTCTGAATATTATACAATGATAAAATATGTATTCTGTCTTATTCTGTCTCTTTCAAGTAATATTGTAACAGGGGGTTTGAATGGCTAGATGGCTTAATGATTAGAGCATTTGATTTCCAGCCCCCACTGCTTTAAGGGATGGATTAGGGGATCCTGAGCTTCTCCCTCCACCAGAACCCAGCCCAGGGTCCAATGTAAGTCAATACCTGAGTAGGGAACTTTTCAACAGAGTCTACTTACACTGCCCTGGGTGCCTTCTTCTGCTGTACTTGCAGTTAGCAGCATGGTTCTTACACTCCAAGCAACTGTAGTGGTTTGTCTGTAGAAGAGCCCTCTCCTGGAGCTAGGATAGCCTCCTTCTGGGGTCCTATGTTCTTCTGGGTGTAGAAGCCATAGGTTTGGTGAGTTCTGAATCCCACCAGGTCTCTTGGTTTCAGTCAGCCAGTTACTACTTAGGTTGCATGTTCCTAGGCCTTTGCAAAAGCCATATGGTTTAGTGAATTAAGCAACAGTGTTGAGAAGCAGGAGGTCCCATAGTCTATTGTTGCTTAACCTTTTTGGGTTTCATCTTCCCCAAGCATTAAATAGGGGTAATACAGTTACTTGTCTGAAGCTAGAGAGCTAAACGGCTCTATATGATTCATTTCCATTGAACTGTGGGAGTTCTTGTCTGCATATGGTTACAGGGGGAGGGGAATTGTGGGAAGGTATCTGAGGACTGCCAGCACTTCTGATTCAGACTGTGTAATCACTATCTTGAGGATTCATAAGGTGAAGACACAGTATAGACAGTTTCAAATGGCTGAGTTGCTAGCCTGAATGAAGGCAGAATCTAGTGTCTAACATATTGCCCCTGGCTAGCTTGGGTAGAAAGCACCATTTTACATGCTTTTTGTGTGTGGGCAGGAAATAAGTTATAGCCCACACCTGTGGGGTTGAGCATGCACTAGTTTTGCAGTATAGAACACACCCCAAATTACTATGTGAGATGAGGCATATCACTTAATCTCTCTGGTTATTCATTCATTAATTATAAAACTAGGAGACACCTCCGTGGTCATCATCTGTATAACACAGCCACATGAATTCCTTGAATTAATTCACCCATCTGTTAAATGACATTGAGCTAATTAAGTCTTTGCAACTAGTAAAATATCATAAGGGCCAGCAGGTGGCAACTGGGGGAAAAATGCTGCTGGCTTTTTCTATACTGGTTCTACTAGACCATCCAAGCTCTTTGGGAGAGCTCCCAAAAGCAGATTTGACACCCTACATGTCAAAATTGTAGGATGAAGGCAAGGGGAATTTTCTCAAATATTTATTGAAAAATGTAGAATGTTTGTGTAACATGCTCTCTGTTCCCTCCCCCCCCCCTTTCCTCCTCCAGTGTGTGTCTGGGTTGGTTACATTGGATTGGGGATTTTATTTTCTGCCCAACACCACCTTAATGTGAAAAACTGCAGCTGCTGCAGATAGTCATTGTGTGTTTTGCAAGCTTAGTGCACTTACTAAAGGACTCATGCTAAATGCAATTTAGCTAGGTTAGGGCTAATTATAAGATAAAATTGTTATTCACCAGAAAAACTCTGATCCAAAATCTTACTGAGCAGCAGTGTTTCTTGTAAGCTGAGTGGTTGGGCAGTTGCTCAGGAAAGATTCAAATGCTGCCCAACTGATTTACCAGAGCATCCACAGCTAGATTTTGTTTCTACTGGTAGTGCACATTTGCACATGCCTCAGAGTACCTAGAAAATAATATTCTGCAGATGGTTGGGGAAAATTCCACACATGGATGGAAAGATTAGAGGAAACATTGATGAGCAGTCAAGAAAAAATGTTTTGAGGGGAAATATGAAATTGCTTTTATGTTGAATATGTATGGATATGTCTACACTACAGAGTTATTTTGAAATGCAGAAATAACGTGTGTAGAAATAACGTGTCTACACATAAAATGCATTTCGAAATAGTGTTTTGCTATTTCAAAATAGCGCATCCACACTGATTGGATGCTGAATTGCATTTAAGGGCAGCTGAAACCAGTTCCGGCAGGGCATCAGGTCAGTAGTTGCTTTATGTGGCTGCTGTCTGAGGCTTGTGTTTAAAGGGACCCCCCTGGACAGCCGGTTCTTCAGCTTTCCCTGCTTGCTTGCCTACCTTGCTGAGGGACAGCAAAACATTTTTTTTTCTCTGATTGTTTTGATTGTCCTGACTCGGGACACCACATCACTCGGCACCATGGAGCCAGAGCTGCCTCTGGGCACTCTGGTGCTCATTTTGGATGTCTTGCTGCAAGCCTAGCAGCAAGTGCTGGAGACTGCCTGGCAGCTTCTGTGGCAGCCCAACCCCCAGGTCCTTTTCCGGACACTCCTGGGGGCCGTGGAGGAGAAGCAGCTGGATGCCAACGTGCACCGCCGCATCTGGCGTCTGGACATCAGCAGTGACTGGTGGGACCACATCGTTCTGGAGCGCTGGGGAGACCAACAGTGGACCCAAAACTTAAGGGTGAAGAAGGACACCTTCCTGGAGCTCTGTGAGTGGCTTGCCCCTGCTCTGCGGTGACAAGACATGCACATGAGGCCCACCATTCCCCTCCACAAGCATGTGGCTATCGCCCTCTGGAAGCTCTCCACACTGGATAGCTACCGATCCATGGGGAACCAGTTCGGCGTGGGGAGATCCACCGTCAGAGCAGTGCTCATGCAGGTATGGCAATCTCCAGCCTCTGTGGTGGGGAGTGGGAGTGGGTGGTGAGAGGAGGGGATGAGCTGCCCTAGGGAAAAGAGGGGGAGGGAGTGCAAGTTCCCTCCATGGGAGGGTTTGTTCTGTCCCAGCCGCACTACAGACTGCCCGCGGTGGCCAGGATTGCAGGGGGGTTGCTCCTGAGGAGGGGGCATGGGGCAGTGGTGGGGAGGGAGCACTCTCAGCCACCCTGGCACCCCACTGACTATCGGTGGTTTTGTGTCCCTCTGCAGGTGGTCAAGGCCATCAATAGAGTGCTGCTCCGCAGAGTCACTGATGTGGATGAGGTCATCGAGGGGTTTGGCACCCTGGGCTTCCCCAACTGTGGGGGGCTATTGACAGGACGCACATCCCCATCTGTGCTCCGGAACACCAGGCCTCCCTGTACATCAACCGGAAGGGATACTTCTCGGTCATCCTGCAGGCTGTGTCTGACCACCAGGGCTAGTTCATGGACATTAATGTGGGCTGGTCTGGCAAAGCACACGACGCGCAGGTTTACCGCAACTCCTCTGTGTACCAGAGGCTGCACGCTGGGACCTTCTTTCCCAACTGCCACATCAGGCTCGGACGAGGACATGCCTGTCTGCCTGGTGGGGGATGCAGCCTACCCACTACAACCCTGGCTCATGAAACCCTACACGGGAAACCTCAACCCCTCCCAGCAGGCCTTTAATGCCAGGCTCAGCAGGGCCCACATTGTGGTGGAGGGGGTGTTTGGCTGGATGAAGGCCTGATTTAGATGCCTCCTCATCTGCCTCGACCTCTATGCGAGGAATATTTCGCATGTGGTGACAGTGTGCTGTGTGCTGCACAATTTGTGTGAGTGGAAGGGGAGAGGCTTTCCTTCCAGGCTGGATGGCAGAGGCCGACCACTTGGATGGCCTGTATGTGCAGCCCTGCATGGCTTCCAGCTGGGAGGCCCATTGGGGGGCTATCGGAATCTGGGAATGCCTGCGGGAGAGCTTCCAGATGGAGGAGTGAAGCTCTCCACTGGGGCCTTGTGCCTTATTCCACCCTCACATCCTTCCACTTTTCCCCTCCCTAACCCCCCTTCCTGATGTCAAATAAAAACATGTTGCCAAAAAACCATCTATTTCTTGACCATAACTGGGGGGAGGGGGGGATGAGGGTAGGAGCGGGGAGGGGGAAATGTGGGAGCAGGGAGCTGGAAGCGGGAGGCAAGGGGAGGAAGGGGGAGGAGAAGCTCAGGGTTGGGGGTCTTGCCGGCCCATCTGTCTCCCAGCACTGCGGGTGCAGGAGCCTCGGCATCCCCGCAGGGGAGCGCATATAGAGGGGAGGGGCAGGGGGGAGGAAGAAGTGGGAGGGGGAGCAGGAGTGGGAGGAGGAGCGATAGCTGGAGCAGCAGCAGGGGCTCGAGTGGCAGCAGGCAGCAATCTCTGCATCATGGTCTGCAGGTGGTTGCGAATGGCACAGCCCAGTGCACCTGGCTGTGGACCTGCCTTTGCAGTAACCCCAGGTGCTGCCGCTGGTATCCTTCCTGGTTCTGGGTGCGTCTGCTCGCCTGGGTGCAGGAGGATGCCCTGGGCGGGGTAGTGCGCCCTGCACTCACAGCTGATGCAGTTGTGGAGAAACCACACAAGTGGTCAGTTATCCATGAGGACACAGTGGATGAAGCCCAGCCCCCCTCTGCAAGGTGAGGACAGCAGGTCTCCACCCCATCATGTTCGGCTATCACCAGGAGTTTGAGCTGGCCTGGGACTGTACCCATCCCCCTGTGTTGTATATAGTGTGGGAGTGGGGGGGCAGGATGTGCTCTGCTTCTGCGTAGAGGGGGCTTGTGGAGGGAGGGCATTGTACAGTGTCCCTCACTGGGGTACGGAGCATGTCATGTGCCTTCATACATACATGTGTGTGGGTTGCATACATACATGTGTGTGGGTAACAGGCCAGGACCCCTTTGTGGCAGCCATCCAGGGCTACATGCACAGCACATGCACAGGTTGCTGCGTGATCTGTGCTCAACAAGGCCCACACACGCGGTCTCTGGGCTCCCTCTCCTCCCTCCTGCCCCACACAAGGGGACAGTGACGGCACTCACATGTCGAGGCCTCCCCGGCCTCAGAAGACAGCAGTGATATTGCTGCTGGTATGCCTCAGGGGTTCAGGGTAAATACCATGCTCACTCCTGGCCATTGTTCTCCTCCTCTGTGCCCTGATCAGGGCCCTCTGACCCAGGGTCCATGACCACCTGTGGGGCACAGACTGTCCGGCCCTCCCAAGATGCGCTCCAGGGCCTCAAAGTAGGGGAGGGAGTCTGGGTCTGCCCCTGGTTGGGACCTGCCGCCTGTGTCCCTGGCATAGGCCTGTCTTAGCTCCTTTATCTTTAGGCACACCTGCTTCTGGTTCTGCATGTGGCCTTTGGTGGCCAGGCTGTCAGACATCCATCTGTAGACAGCTATGTTCCTGCATCTAGTGCAGAGATCATGGACATTGGAGGCCTCCCCCCAAACCTCGAACAGGTCCATGATCTCTGCACTGGACCAGGAAGGCACCCACCTTTTGCAGCCCCTGGCAGGCTCCTGGGAGCTGCCAGACTTCTCCTGGGGAGTGGTGGAGGGCTGGCTGGCTGGCTCATGCTGGCAATTGGGTAAGGGGCAGCGCCTGCGGGCTCTGGGATGGTAGGCCTAGAGCTGGCACAGGCCCTGTGCCCAAACTGAGTCTACCCTGTTAAGGGCTTTGGGTTTGGGGGGGAGGGGGAGCAGAGGAGTTTTTCTGG
The DNA here is from genome assembly GCF_052426305.1 of Pelodiscus sinensis. NCBI lineage: Eukaryota > Metazoa > Chordata > Testudines > Trionychidae > Pelodiscus > Pelodiscus sinensis. The sequence goes on along the minus strand of NC_143055.1, from coordinate 55,041,477 downwards.
TTCAGCCAGGAGTGGTCACCAGGGCACCCTGGGAAGGGCTGGAGACCCCCTATTTCAAAATAAGCATCTACACAGCGCTTATTTCGATTTAGCTATTTCGAATGTGGCATTATTCCTCGTAGAATAGGTTTACCACATTTGAAATAAGCGCTCCGGTTTGCCTGTGTAGGCTCTATTAAAGTTAATTCGAAATAACGGCTGTTATTTCAAATTAACTTTGATGTGTAGACATACCCTATTAGACTATAATGCTCATTCTGGATTGTGGCAGGTGTCACATTGCTGTCTTTCAGAAAAGCAGTTCATTCACAAAAAACTTCATGATTGACTTCACAGGGGGGGTACGTCTACATTGCATTATTACTTTGGAATAAGCTATTCTGGAGGAAATATTCCAGAACAGCTTATTTCGAAATAGCATGTCTATACTACAAGGAAGCTTGGAAGTTAGTCCAAGGCAGGCTTTCCTAATGTGGACGTGCTACCTTGATTTAGAACCCCAGGAAGCACTAGGGAGTAATTACTTTGAATGGCTGGGGGAGGAGCTCTTTTGAAATAGCAGCAGTGGAGTTTCTACACTACCACTATTCCGAAATAGCTATTTCAAAAGAGGCATTATTCCTTATGGAATGTGGTTTACAAATGCCAAAATAAGCTGACGGTTATTTCCAAATTACTTTGAAATAATGGGCAGGATGTGTAGACACTCACATAGTTATTTCCAAATATTAGACATTTTTCTGAAATAACGCTGCTGTGTAGACATACCCTTGATGTTCGGCTTAAAGATTTAACTTTTAATTAAGTATTACCCTTTCCCCTAAGATTTTGGCATTCTAACACAATATTTTTCAAGGTATTTACTTTAAATAAAGTAAGAGTCAAGGAGACCAGAAAATTGTGCAATTCAATTTCCTTTCTCTTTCATCTTGGATTTTGTGAAACTTTTTTATGACAGATAAACCATAAGGCATACTGTACATACTGGAATACTTGCAGTTATAATTATAAAGCTACTGCATAAAAAAGAATGGCTGTAGTCAGCATATTAGTCAAACCAACCATCCGGACAAAATAGTTGTGACTGTGTGCTCAGCAAATATTCTTCAGTTGCTGCTTAGTGATGTTAGAGGTAACATTCCTCTCACTTCATGAAATAAGTCATTTAAAAATGTGCAACAATGCCAAGGCTTTGGTGAATTTAAAGTTGTCTTTGAAGCACATAAAGGTTGCTTATGATACAGTTAGATGGGTTTATGAGTATCTCACTCAATGTTGTACAATCTTTTTTTCTTTGTACTATTTTCTTAGCCCTAAAGTAATGGATTATGCATAGAAAATGTCCTGGTACTGCCACAACAAATAGATCAACTGAAAGGACACCGTTTGCCTGAAGTATCTTTAAACTGTGAATATGAAGTTGGATGATGAATTGAGTAAGGTACTTCAAAGGATAGATTTACAGTATCTGAATATGAAAAAGCATAAGCGCATGAGAGCATGTCACAGCAATATGTAGTACTGGCTGCTCAAGGTGATAAAACAGTTTACTGTTGTCCTTGCCGCAAATCTGGATCAGATGCTGCAGCTTTATTGGAGTGTCTGTGCAGTGTAATATTTTGCAGTATTTATCAGTTGAAGGTAAAAAACAAAAATTCATCTTTGGTTTAGATCAACAAGTAAATCTGTTTTATTGGTATGTTTCTGTCAGAGGAGTTGCTGATTTTGATTGATTTTTTGTCATAGATGTTTCTGAAAGGTATCAATCTGAAGGTTGATCCCAATTATGATTCATTTTTACTTTCACTGTATACTGAAAGTGTTTTTTATGGGGACAGAATTTAACATCAGTTGAAAACAATGCAAATTTTGTCTGAAAACTTTAAAAACTCTGTTCTAACAGAGTGAAGAGTCTTTGATTCCTGTGTTTTTGCTGTGGACTAAAATGGTTTTTAAACATCTAAATTCTGACCAGGCTGGAATAGATCAATAGAACCATGTTAAATATAGGGCATGAATAAAAGTAAGCATAAGTAAGCATTAGATTTTAAAATATCAGTTTGTAACACTCCAACACTAGATGCATTATACTTACAGGCAGGGTAGGCACCAGAATTTACAGGGTTCAGGTTGAAGAGCAGAAGAATAGCTCTTTGAAGCAGTTCCTATATTATCCTGGGACTAGACATATCCTGCAGCTCTAGTAATGCCAGTCGTCCAGAGAACTTGACACATCTTACCTTGTCTTTGACCCCTACCCATAGGTAAAATTTCCCCTTTTGTTTTTTTCATACATCCTCTGTCTCTCATCCCTCTTTCCTTTTCATGATTTCTTCTAGATATCTGCTTCCTCGCTGTTTAACCCTCATTTTTGTTCCTTTCTCCTTTGTCCAGTTTCTGTGCTTCTCTGTCCCTCCTTCCCCATTCTGTCTCTGCTGTTGGTGTCCCACATCTCTTACCAGATGTGGCTCAAAGCTATGGAATTAATTGAGCAGTAAGAGGGATTGGGCCTGAGTCTCTTGTCACTTTTATGCCAGCAGCGTAACACCATTGATTTCAAAGGAGCTGATGCTGGCTAAAAATGCTGATATAATTATGCTTGAACTGGAACTCTAAATGTAGTACAATCTTAATATCTTTACTACTGATTTTGCTATATTTTTTATGTCAGAATGGGAACTATAACATATTGTAAATGAAGTAGCTAAGAGAATATCCTGAGCCTACACATACTTCCTCTTCCTTTCCCCTCCCACATTTTTCTCCCCCCATGCCAAAATATTTGTTTTCTGAGTAATGAGAAATAAGGATAATATAGTAGAAACTAATTTTCACGGTGTGATCTTGCATGTATTATAACTTTAACAATAGAAAAACGCAGTGGACCACATGGCTCGATAATTAGCAGGAGTACAAAATTCAAATAATTCCATGAATATGCTTTGATTCTAAGAAACTTAATAAACTTACAAGAGAGCATATTTTCAGTTCTTTGTTGTGAAAGGAAAAGTAGCAGACTTAGTAGAAATATTCAGAGTCACTGTTTTGGACACACCCAGTAAATGTTGTCAAAAATCCCTGGGCAAGAACTGTTCTCTGTACATCTCATTTGGCAGCAGCAGGAGTTTAAATGTCAGTGCTTTTGGTGGGGCAGGTTCTATGCCCCTACTATGACTCTGGGGGTTGGAGGAGCATTGTGATTTTGCTGTTTATGTGTGTGTGTGTGGGGGGGGGGGAGCATGCCTTTGCTTGCCCCTTTGTGCATGCTCCCTGTTGAGCAGAAATTGTTTTCTGTGTTCTATCTTTTGCCATTTCTAAAGTATCAGAACAGTTTTCTAAGATGTATCAAAATGTTTAAAGGAAAAGATGGTGTTGGTCAGTATTTATTCTGGTTTGGGAGAAAGCTGGGGAGTTAAAAAATTTGAAAAATCACATACAGCAACATTAGAACTAAAATATTTGGAAAATTAGTGCTATTTTTAATCACCAGTAGAATCTAATCAGAGGAAATATCTCAAATTCACAGGGAGAGTTACACAGATTTACTAATTCTTGACAAGTGCCTACAAGTAACTGCATAAACTGATCCTGATTTATGTGTCCTCCCAAAATTAAAATGAATATCAGTTGAAGTTTTTGATGGACCAGAAATGCAAGACCAGTCTCTTAAGGAGTTACTGAAGGCTCAATGGCTATGGCATAGTCTGATACTCTAAGCAAAAGGGGCTTACTGATGAATTATTTGGATCAAAGTTGATTATACAAAATAGTCTGGGTACAGGTTTATTGGGGGATGATGTTCCAATTGCTTTTGTTATGAGCAATAAATCAGACTGAAAATATACAGCCATCTTCCAGCTGTATTTGTTGCATATGCATGATGTAGGACATATTTAGTAGGCAAAGAGAATAGCCTAGAATAAGGATAAGTGCAGCTGGTTAATAAAAATCCAAAGTTCTCCACTGACTAAATACAGAGGTTGTAACACAAACATTCTGAGCCTGGAGAACTACGAGAGAGAGGATACTAGGGAAACAGCCAAGGACAAAGGAAGGTTTTTATCTTTAATGCATCGAGATCTTCATAATGAATTAACATTTGAAAGGAATAAACAGTGCTTCTAGACAATATGAGGAAAGATAAATGTTTTTTTCCCACATTCATAAAGAAGATACTAGTATATAATAATGAAAAAGCAGAGCATGAAGAATCTTTTACTAGCTTTGTATAAGCACAGTCTGCTGATATAGATGTGATCTGTTCCTAGTGTTAAATATTTTCATCCTAGTCCTTAAGGAATTACAGGAATACTTTCGCAAAAGGTATAGATTGACCAGTTTAAAGTACATGTTATGTTGTGGTAGTAGTTGAGTATGGCTTCTGCAGAATGGACTGAGACGATTTGAAATCTCTTTGCAAAACTTGGAAACCCAGACAAAACTCGGAGTCTGAGCATGATAACAGGGTGCTAAAATCTCTCATGTCAGAAGGATCCTTCTTTCACGATATTTGCAAGTAAAAGGTCACCTGAGAGTCTGAGTAGATATGTGAAAACAAAATTGTCAGTTGGAACTGGATTATTTAAACCAAACAATTGTCTATTAATAAAGACAACAAGAAAGCTATTATGAAATAACAATGAAGCTTTCCCACTTTGAGTGTGACAAGAAGGTAAATAAGGGAACCCAAATACTGGTCAAAGAGAAAAATGCTTCCATATAATACAGCTACACAGTGGACATGTTTTTGGAAGGAACAGGATAATTATCTTGAAGATTCCAGTGTAATGAGCATGCATCTCAATATCCTCACATAAAAGAAATAATAATACTATTAGCCACTGATATGGAAACTGCAGCATAAGAAAAAGACAGCTGGTGTGAAAGCTGAAAAGACCAAGCAAGTACTCTTCATAACCAGCAACAATCAAATATAGTGATTTATGGTGTTAATGTGTGCCACATCGAAAGATCACTGTCTGTTTTATGCCTTATTCAGCAATAGATTGTGGAAATTAATAGAACAACCAGTGGAACAGGATGCTACTTTGTGTTTGCAATGGTGTAAGCATTACAAACCAACAGGAAACTAAAAGAATAAATTAAATGAAAATAAACTAAAACAATCAAAAAGGGTATCAAATCTGACTCTGTTTGTAAATGTGTAATGTTTGGTGAGTACTGCAGCCTTAAGAGACAAAATTTTTGTGGTGTAGTTATCCTCGGTTTAGCAGGTAACTTATAAGAATCTGAAGAAATTTGGATCCTGTTTCTAGATAAGTTTGGATAAAAATGTTGAGATGTCTCAATGAATGTCAGACCTCCATTCCATCTAACGCTCTCCATTTAATTCTCCCCTCCTGCCCCTCCAAAGCTCCATTCCATCTCCCCTCCCATCCCTCCAAATCTCCATTCCGCCTAGCCACCTAGCTTCTCCGCTCATTCTGATCCTTTCCTTGCGTCCTCTCTATTCATGTATGTCATCTCCTATTTTATTAATGTTAACACCATCATAATATATTATGTCTATGAAGTGTACCTGGTTTTGTATTTTCTGGTCTTTTAGCTTTGACAAGCTATAAAATTGCATAATTTTGTGATTCATTTGGTGAACCTGTGAAGTGTGTATTTTTTTAGAAACATACTCATGTGCACACAGACATACACGTGTAATTTGTTACAAGTAGTATCAGAGGAGATAGTGGTTCAATTTGCTATGAAAAATGATTACCAATGTTCCTCCTTTAATTATTGACAAACTGATCCTGATTCTTGCAAATGTATTTATTTGTATCTGCTGGAAAATTTAAAATAATAATTTTCTGCCCATAGGTTTTTCATGAACTGTTTGCTTTGACTGTGTTGTGATTGGATACCCGAGTCAAATGTTATTATTCCATTCTTCCTTTCAGTGACCAGAAACTTTTAAACAAGAGCAGAAGAGTGAAGGAGCAGCAAATATTGAAAAGCAACCTTCTGACAATTTTTAGGCTGCTTATCAAACTTGGTGCTTTCATTTATGAAAATGTTCATAAATCAGGTTTAGTTTGTTTTGCTTTTTACTATGTAACAAGCTCTCATAATAAATTAGTCACATAATGTTAAGTAATAATGCCTCTTCAGCAATTAATGTAGTTCTATTAAGAATATTAGCTGTATTAAGCATTATAAAACAATTTTCTATTTTGTTAGTACAAAAGCTACGTCTGCTAATCACAATGTTCCTTTACTTATTATGTAACCGTAATGCTACATAATAAGAATGACCAAATAGCAATTTCCTGAATACAAGAGAGCCTTTTTTTCCAATCTAGAAGATGTGCTGTTTTTGCAGAAAGGGAACTCACAGTATAATAACAATGTTCTGACTATTAGAAGCAATGAAGTACATCTTAAATTCACATGACCATCTGAACATCTCTGAATTTATAGTGGAATTTCCTTGATTCCCTAGAGGCCCACAATATCAAGAAAGAGAAACATCTTTCATCTCCCTATACAAGCAGTCGGATCCGCACTTACGAACGGGGCTTTTCTTGCCCCGGGGCTCGTGGGTGGTGGGACCTCCCAGAGCGCAGCGGTCCCGCCACCATGTCCTCCGGGGCGAGAAAAGCTGCTCCTGTCTCCCTGCTGTGCTGGGGGGGACTCCCCCAGCACAGCAGGGAGACAGGAGCAAAGCCGCAGAGGCGGCGGGACCTCTTCACCTCCGCGGCTTTGCTCGGGTCTCCCTGGTCTGCTGGGGGAGGGGAGGGGCGCAGCTAGTGTGCCCCCCAGCAGACCAGGCTTTTGTTGCGGGATGCCTGGGGTAGAGCAGCTGGGGTGCTGTCGGGTTGGTCCTGCGGGGACCTACCCGGCAGTGCCCCAGCTGTTATGTCCCAGGAGTCCAGATTCAGCCGCTGTTGAAACTGATCAGCGGCTGATTCCAGGAAGCCGGGGGCAGAGCAACTCTGCCTAGGGCTTCCTGTAGTCAGCCGCTGATCAGTTTCAGTAGTGGCTGAATCTGGAGCCAGTTCCGAGTTAGGTACAAATTCAACTTAAGAACAAACCTATAGTCCCTATCTTGTATGTAACCTGGGGACTGCCTGTATATTTAGGACTTTATGCAGCAGTCTCTCTATCCATGAGTCCATCCATCTGTGAGCCCGTTTGTACAAGAACTCCTAAATAGTAAGAGCTAGGGCCCCCAAATTTGGTATGCAGCTACCTCTTAACCAAACTATGACCTTTCTTTAAGTTAGGAAATGCCAGGAAAACAGGAAGTGCCTGGAACAGGATTGTTTTTCCTAACACAGAAAGGGTATGTCTAGACTGCATCCCTCTGTCAGCAGAGGCATGCAGATTAGGCAGGTCGACATTGCAAACGAGGCAAGGATTTAAATATCCCGTGCCTAATTTGCATAAAAATGGCCTCCGTGTTTTGCCAAATCAGCACTTTGTCGGCAAGAAGTGGCAGTCTAAAGGGGGATCTGTTGAGAAAGCAAAGCTTTTTTGACAGATCCTGTAAACCTCCTTCCAGGAGGCATAAGGGATCTGTCGAAAAAGGCTTTCTTTCTTGACAGATCCCCCTCTAGACTGCCACTTTTTGCCAACAAAGTGCTGAGTAGGCAAAATGTGGCAGCCATTTTTATCAAATTAGGCACGGGATATGTAAATCCTTGCCTCGTTTGCAATGTCGACCTGCCTAATCTGCATCCCTCTACCGACAGAGCAATGCAGTCTAAACATACCCAAAGGGAAGGGGCCAAGAGCAGGACCAGTGTACTCCACAATGACCACTGGGGGCAGGAGTTTGGAGGGACAGTTATACTGCAGAGTGACCACAGGTGGGCAGCCATTCCAGGATGAGTATGGTCAGCTGGGACCATAGCTCCCCATATTGCCAGCCACTGGCCATAGGTAAGTGCCCCTCTTATTCCAAGCCCCTCATCAGAGCCCTTGGCTGCAGTGCTGGACCTCCCCCCCCCCCCCGGAGGATTCCCAACTCCCTGGAAGTGACATGGGTCAGGGGAGCTGGGCAGTATGACACCTGCCATGTCCTGAAGAAAGCATGGGCTAAGGGTCCAGCCAGTGTGGTTCTCCCCCTCCCCTCCCAGAAGACATGCAGGCCAGGAAGCAAAGATTCCCCCACAGAGGAGACATGGGCTGGGGTAGGATGGATCCTGCCCCATGAGGAGCTGACAGCCAGGACCAAGCAGCATAACCCCAGCCTCCTCACCCCTGGAGGAGATGTGAGATCGGGGGCTGGGCAGTGCAGCCCCCTTCCTCCCAGAAGAAACAGATTAGTAAAACTTTACTAAGCACCTTTGAGGAGGCTAATTCTTCTACACTTGGTTGATGTCTGAAAATTAAGCTCCATCTGTATTGAGGATATCACACTACGGGCAGAAAACTGTCTTGTTCTCAAAATTGTAGTCAAGAGGAAGAGACGTGTAGGTCTCTGCCCAAGGGAGGTGACTGTTGAGGAGCCAGGTGCATAGAACAGATTCCCTTGGTAGACCACAGAGTGGAAACACAGGAACAATATCCCTGAAATGTGACAGAGATTTTCTAGGAATCAGTCTAGTTATATTTTAATAATATAACTGGTTATTTCCATCTAGGGCCCTGTTCATTTTAATATGATAAATCACACCACACTATATTGTTATTGGGTTTACAATTATTTCTCTTCTCTCATATATCTATATATAATTAAATCCATTATTCCTTTCCATATTTTGAATTTAAGGGATTTATATTGGGAGTTAGTAATATTAGTTTGTTCTCTTGGAATCCATGTTATATATCTTATCAGATTAATAAAACAATAAACATATGGATAACAAAACATTTTACATAGAAAAACAAATGCATCTACTTTGATTGCAAAAGTTGTGTAGATAAAAATCGAGCAGAGGAGACATCAGTCAATGCCAAACTTCTTTTTTCTTCCTCTGCTGTTGCTGCCGTGCTTGAGTAGGTAGCAATGATTACAACTTGATCTAGATTTGCTAGCTAGCACATTGCCACAGCAATGAGCTGGCGCATGTGCTCCAGACCCTTGGTGAAAGTGCAAGAAGGACACTAGCTATGATGCGCTTGACAGTTGTTTTGCCTCATTGTCTATCTAAATAGGGCTTGTTCACATCACCTGTGAGATGTCCTGATGCTATTCAGTCTGGACCTTTTTTTTTTTCTGACATAAATCAAAACCCGATGGTTCCTCAGCAGGATCAGTGATGAGCTGTATGTTTTGGGTCAGCAAATGCTCTATGTGGGTTTCCATTGCGCTTCAGTGTTGAAATTGAGTGTAAGTGTTTTGATGCAATTCCATATAGGCTGCAAGATTCTAACCTTGTCTTTGGTGGGTTCCGAAGTTACCATGCAATGGGATCCTCGTGTTTGCATTAACATGGTTGAGAAAGCAAGATTTCTGGGAAACTCTTCTAATCTGTGGAGACTGGATGTGCGGTAAGACCAGAATCCAATCAATTTGAATGTCCCTTATGCTATGTATATGATAATACTGAAGTATCAAGGAGTTTTGTGTGACTCCACACTGGCACACAGTATTCAGCCACAGAATATACCAAGGTAATTGATGTGCTTTATTGGGCCCATGGACTGGAGCATGATGTTCCCGCCAGTTTCCTGATAAGTGCAAAATGAGACTTGAGCTTATCATAGGTGTTTTCAAGGTGTTGTCAAAAGGTCAAACTCTAGTCCAGTATAACATCAAGCTACTTTAAGTTAACCTCATGGCTGAAGCCCTTACTACTTGGTGTTAGCTGTTTTATTGTTCAGACGTGCAGCTGCCCCTGTATTACAGGGGTTTTTTTTGAGGGGGGGAGGGTGAGGCCTAAATTTCTAGTGTTGGAAGTAATCAGCCATTGTCATAAGATCTTAGGTTAGGATGCAGCAGATGGTATGGAGGCTTGTGAGCTGAATAGCTAGGAGAATGTCATCCACATACATGAATTTCCTTGACTTTGTCAATGATCTAGCTACAGGGTACAAACTAAAAAATACTGGGGACAGGACACAGCCCTGAGGGATGCCTGAGTTAACAGTTCTTGGTCTCCTGATTTGACATTTAAGGTATACCTTAAAGCAGCAGACTCCAGTCATTGCAACCAAGAGATAGGCCATTCTCCGTCAGTGAATGACATGGGAGATCTTGAGGAGGAAGCCCTTTCTCCAGATGATGTCATATGCCTAGGTCAAATCTACAAGAGTGATATCATCTTCAACTGCCATTGGAATCTTGACTCAATGGACTCCAGCGATGCAGTGGACCTGTCTCTGTCACTTCCCCTTTCATATTTCCTCACAAGGGAGACTGGATGTGCGGTAAGACCAGAATCCAATCAATTTGAATGTCCCTTATGCTATGTATATGATAATACTGAAGTATCAAGGAGTTTTGTGTGACTTCACACTGGCACACAGTATTCAGCCACAGAATATACCAAGGTAATTGATGTGCTTTATTGGGCCCATGGACTGGAGCATGATGTTCCCGCCAGTTTCCTGACTCTGACTCTTTTGCCCAATGGGTGTGAAATCCTTTGGGACCACACTGGATGTACTTCTTAGTGGTCAATTTTAGGATGTTTGTAAAATGGCCAATATTTCTAGTTGGGATGTAAAAGAATAGTAGACTAGCTGACTTCCTGGTAAGCCTAGGCTTAAAAGCCAGTTCCCCCCAGCACTGTCTCTGTAGTGCTGCTTGCCATCCCTCTCCCACCTATTGCTGCCTCTGATAGAGGCAGCAGTGTGTGGTAGTCAGGGGACATTGCTCCAGCAGCAGTACCAGTGGGGAGTTGGGACCCCCTGCAGACAGGAGCTGTTGTGGCAGCCCCTGTCCATGGGGTGGAGGTCCTGACTCCCCACTGGGACCCCCACAGACAGGGGCTGCTGTGAAGCAGCCCCTATCTGTGGTCAGTTGTTATGGACAGGGGCTGCTTTGCTGCAGCAGCTCCTGTCTGGAGGGGGTCCCAGCTCCAGCAGTAATTCAAAGGGGCCCAGGACTCCAGCCCCTGCCATTGCTGCAGTACTGGCAGCAGTGGCTGGGAGCTCTGGGTCCCTTTGAATCTCCAGGCCCAGGGAAAATTGCCCTCCCCTCCAACTGTCGGTGGGCCTGGTCACTGTTCTAAATTTGGGAACCGATAGGATATATTAAAGGTACAGGAGGCGCAAAGTAAATAAGGTAATTATTTGAAAAGCAGATGTAATTGTATTTATCACAAAGGGCCAAATTTTGTCCTAATGTAAGTAGGTGTAACTCCATTTGCTCACCCTCCAGCTAAATTTGGTCCATTGTGTTAATCATCATTGGTGATTGCTTTTATTTGAATTTATTCAAATATATTTAAGAAGTTGATCTTCTTTCTGTCCTCTTTTTGTTGATTCTGTTCTGCATTACTCAAATTGAGAGTGGAATTATATGAAAATCAGATTTCTTATTAACATAAGTTCTTAGTTGAATGAACAGCATAGAAAGAGTACAGAAATGGGGGCAGCCACTGTCAAGAATTTATCATTCAGTCCTTGTGCTATCATGAAAAAATAACTTAGTTTAATCTTTGAGGCTTAAATTTTGTTCCAATAGGATATGACCTGTTTTGATGGCAGCATTATAAAATATTTGTCAATAAAGATTGCTTTATATACTTTTGCAATAGGATTATGTTCTTTTCAAGGATAATCAGAACAATTGGAAGGATTCTAAACTTGGCCAGCAAAGCACTATGTTATGTTGTAAATATGCGCTGTGAAAATATTTACATCAAGGAATGCAAACTTCAGTATACATTTTTATTCTTGACACTACTCTACTGGTTAGTACTCCTATTTTCTAAGCACAAATGTAACCATTAACTAAATAACAGGGTGTACACAGTGCCTTTCCTCTTAGAAATTAATTAACTAATTAAACCTCACAAAACTGAGAATTCTTTTCTTTAGTGGAATAGTCACTTCTTGAATAGAACATAGCAGCAGTTTAACACAACACAGCTACTTTTTGTAACAGTAACAGAGATTAATAGATGAAAAATAATGTATCCAACTGCAGTTAGCCAGGAGAGCGTCTTTTGCCAGATTTTGCATTTGATATGTTACAGCAAACCTCAAGAAAAGATTAGTGGAATTCTGAAAGTCAAAGTTGAATGTAAGGTTCATAAAATGCTCAGACTTCCTTTGTCTAATCCTTTGAAAAAAGCTTTTAATATATGATTATTTCCTACTCTTTGGAAATAGCAGAATATTTTATGTCAATTTGTTTCAGCGAGGTAGCCATGTTTAATCTGTGTCAGTAAAAATGATGCTGAGGTGCCACAAGACTCCTCACTGTTTGTCATATTTGATTTCTTTCACAAAAGAAAACTTTTAGAAATCTACCTATTTTGCAGGTATGATTTGTGCTTTAGTTTGATTAAAATTGTTTTTCTGAAAATATGATGGCCTTTTCAAACATGTGAATTGTCTCAGTGAACTAAGTTGAACAGTGAAACTATTGGGATGTTAATTAATCCAGACTGACTCCTATTTATCCTAAATTACATGAACCAAATAGTCAAAGGAGAGGAGACAATTCAATTGAATGGGAAGCCATGGAACACTTCATGCTAGAGTTGCTCCATTGCCCAATATATAAGCAGAAGAAGGGGTCTTTTCAGTGGGAGCCTGGCAAAGTGGTTATGCAGGATAGAAGAGATCTGCTGTCCTGCCTCATTAAATATATACTGCATAATAATGTCATGCAAAAAGGACATGCCTTACACCTAGGCATTGACAGCTACCTTACATGGATTCAAAGGTTCATTTACTGGCTGGAAATGAATACAGAATTCCACTCCTTGAGCATTTGCCAAGGGCCATGGAGGATTCTCCATCACTGAATGTTTCTAATTTAAGATTGGATGTTCATCTAAAATGGGTTGGCAACCAATTGCTTGTGAGCCATATATGGCTCACTTAGGAGCAAAATATGGCTCACAGCTCAAGCTCAGTCCCCCTTTGTGTCCTGTCCCCCCCACAAAATCCAGCCTCACGCCCTCTGCAAGATTGAAGCCAGCACTGGCTTCCTGCAGGGGTGTGAGGAATGGCGAAAGCCCTCATGCATGATTGGGGAAGAAGCTGGAGCCACAAATGGCTCCACATGTGTGCTTCCCCTCCCCATCTGCCAGCTGGAGGAACAGACGCACTGCCTGGAGGCACAGGCGTGTGCAGCACATTTCATTAGGGTGTGCACCCAGGAAATTTTATTTTTTATTGGAGAACATTTATTGAATACTCAATCATAAAGGACATGCTGCAAGTGAACGCGGGCTTTCTATACATTTCTACATTCGGTGCTTATTACATAACACAGCAATCCATACTTTAAAACTAAAAGAGCATATCATGTGATTAAATTAAAACGCAAAGCCACTTTTTTTGAGACAGTAGGGTGTGCCTGGGCACGCCTATGCCTGGAGGCTTTTCCTGATGTACCATTGGCCACAATCGGACCTGGCCAAGGGAGCCTTAGAGTAGCACAGGACACAAAAAGCAGACCCAGCCACCATCTTGCCCATGAAGGACCCGCTGCTGCCATGGCTGTGTCCCTGATACTCTATGCACTGCTCCACCCCTGCCTCATACCGCCTATGTGCGCCATGCACTTGCACCCACCAGAGAGCCCCCTGGGGCTGCTGGAGTCTGTCATCAGTCTGAGCACTTTTTTCCTGATGCCAGCGGGCAGGATCCTGGCCAGTCTGGAGAGGCACAAGAAGTGTGACTGAGCAGGCCAGTTCCCATCTATGCCTAGACCTGCCGGCTGGACTCTCTGGTCTCCTGGCAAGGTGCAGCCTCCATTCCATACTCGGCCCATGGGGAGTAGAAGGGGAAGACCGTATTTGGATACAGACTGGCTAACCCAGTGAGGAGGGCTTTAAACTAGGTTTGACAAAGACAGGTGACCAAAGCCCATGGGTAAGTGAAGAACATGGAGACCTGGGAGATGGGTCAGAAATGAGCAAGAATGTGAGCTATAATAGCAGAGAGACATGAGGGACAAGGAAGATCTAGGGGTATGTCTAAACTACATGGCTCAGTCGACGGAGCCATGTAGATTTGTTTGTTTGGCAGAGGGAAATGAAGCCGCGATTTAAATAATCGCGGCTTCATTTAAATTTACATGGCTGCTGCGCTGAGCTGACAAACAGCTGATCAGCTGTTTGTCTGCTCAGCATGCTAGTCTGGATGCTCCCCTGCTGACATGAAAGCCTTTTATTGACCTCCCTGGTAAACCTCATCCTACGAGGCATAATGGGGAGGTCGATAAAGTGCTTTCAGGTCAGCGCGGGAGAGTCCAGACTAGCGCGCTGAGCCGACAAATAGCTGATCAGCTGTTTGTCAGCTCAGCGCGGCAGCCATGTACGAGGAGTACAGCTAGTTCGGATTAGAAGCCTAATCCGAACTAGCTACTCCGTGCCGCGTGTAGCCGCGCGGCATGGGGTTCGAACTAGCCGGCATTTAAAAATGGCGCCGGCCGGCTTTATGCAAATGAAGCCCGGGAAATTCAAATCCCGGGCTTCATTTGCAATTGCGGATGACTACATTACCCCTGCTAGTTTGAACTAGCGGGGTAGTGTAGACATATCCCATTTGGCCCCCTGGCATTTGTCTCTCCTCTACCCTGTCCCTTGGGGTATGTCTACATTACCACCCTAGTTCGAACTAGGGTGGTTAATGCAGGCAACCGAAGTTGCAAATGAAGCCTGGGATTTAAATATCCCGGGCTTCATTTGCATCTTGCCAGGCGCCGCCATTTTTAAAGCCCCGGTAGTTTGGACTCTGTGCCCGTGGCTACATGTGGCACGGAGTAAGTAGTTCGAATTAGGCTTTCTAATTCGAACCACCGTTACTAATGAGGTGTACCGGTAGTTCGAATTAGCCTAATTCGAACTACCTACTCTGTGCTGTGTGTAGCCGCGGGCACGGAGTCCGAACTACCGGGGCTTTAAAAATGGCGGCGCCCGCAAGATGCAAATGAAGCCTGGGATATTTAAATCCCGGGCTTCATTGCAACTTCGGTTGCCTACATTAAATACCCTAGACATTAGGGTGTGCCTGGGCTCACCCGGCACACCCCGTGCGCACGTCTATGTCTCAGATGAATTAATGAATGTATTGTGAGCAAGACACGAGAAGTCATTCTTCTGCTCTACTCTGCACTGATTAGGCCTCAGTTGGAGTATCGTGTCCAGTTCTGGGCACCACATTTGAAGAAGGATGTGGAGAAATTGGAGAAGGTCCAGAGAAGAGCAACAAGAATGATTAAAGGTCTAGAGAACATAGCCTATGAAGGAAGGCTGAAGGAATTGGGCTTGTTTAGTTTGGAAAAGAGAAGATTGAGGGGGGACATGATAGCGGTTTTCAGGTCTCTAAAAGAGTGTCACAAGAAGGAGGGAGAGAACTTGTTCTTCCTGGCCTCTGAGGATAGAACAAGGAGCAATGGGCTTAAATTGCAGCAAGGGAGGTTTAGGTTGGACATTAGGAAAAAGTTCCTGTCAGGGTTAAACACTGGAATAAATTGGCCAGGGAGGTTGTGGAATCTCCATCTCTGGAGATGTTTAAGAGTAGGTTAGATAAATGTCTATCAGGGATGGTCTAGACAGTACTGGGTCCTGCCATGAGGGCAGGGGGCTGAACTTGATGACCTCTCAAGGTCCCTTCCAATCCTAGTATTCTATGATTGTGTGGAGCGGTGGCTGGCTGCCTTGTGGGAGTGACTTGCATCTCTTACAATCAGGGGCAGATGACTGTTTTGTGGGGCCCCAGGCAGCATAATTCCACGGCCCCCCCCCTTTGCCACGGCGCATGCGCAGTGATGCCATGCACATGTGCGGTGGTGCCACGGCGCATGTGCAGGGCTTTCTCAAGCGTGGGGCCCGGGGCAGCCGCCCCGTTCGCCCTGCCCTATATCCGCCCCTGCTTACAATGAACAAACCCTGTTACAGACACTGGGGAAACAAAGTAAGTGCTGCCCAGAGCCTGGCCTCCCCCCGTGCCAAGATCCTGGACCCCTACCCTGCTCCTGCACCTTCCCCCCTGGCCAGACACTGTACCCCCAGCCTGCTTCTGCACCCTACCTCCCCCCCCAGATGCTGCACCCCCATACCTATTCTCAGGGCTTGCCGAACCGCGGCGAGCCCCACTCGCCAGCCGCGCTGTTCAGCAATCTGTGTATGTGCAGATCGCCCGAACCCGGCTCTTCCGGGTTACAATCTACTCGCTACAGGCAAGTAGATTGTATAATTTGTCGAGCCCTGCCTATTCTATTCACTTGCCACTCTGTCCCACCCACCTCATTTTTGGTCCACTCCAGAGCCTAGGGAGGCCCACAAATTCCATTAACCCTGGATCCCCAGAAGAGTCAATCTGGCCTGAGGCCTTGAACCTCAGTCCTCCCTGCCCTCCCCCCATGGGGCTGGAGTGCCAGAGGAGTGAAATGCCTCATTTAGGGGCCACATCGGTAAGGGTTGGGGGTTTTGGAGGGATTCTTTTTTTTTGCTTCTCACTTGTGTGGTCCTCAACTGATTTTTCTGTGGGTCAGTGACCACTGACCCAAAAAGGTTCCTGGCCCGGTGTCATAGATAAAGACAAAGTTGAAACCTTTTGTGTTGGACATACTATTTTACTTTATTTAAAAATGAAGCTGAGTCAACAAGACCCCATTTGAGGCCCAGCCCCCATCTGGCCACAGCATCATAATACTCCTGCACCCCCCACACCTCAGCCCTGAGACCATTATACACTGAAACCCCCTGCCCTCAGACCCTCATACATCCCAACCTAGACTCCTGCACCCTCACATCCCAAACCCCCTGCCAAAAGATTGACAGAAGACAGTCTGAATGCATACATGAAGCTGGATTTGACCAGTTATGATGTAAATTTCAAAGAAATGTGTGAAAAGATGCTGCAGCAGAAGTCCCATTAAATAAAGTCCGTGAGTACAATGTTTCATCTATTCTATTAATCATTACATCAATTATCAATAATATTAAGTTGTATATTTTCATTGATTCAAATGTGCATTCTTATACGCTCTTTGTTGACCACTTGTTCTGAATTTTGATATAGTTTGGCTCAAAAAGGTTGCTGACCCCTGATCTAAAAGATATGCTCTAGGAATTATTTTGGGGGAAGTTCTATTGCCTGTGTCACACAGGCAGTCTGAAGGGATCACAATGATCATTTAGTCTGGTCTTAGAATCTATGAAAAATGTAATCTGCACTCAGCTGCACTCTTTGCTAATGAAACACCACCTGCATGGCTCTAGCTGACAGATGCTTATGCTAAAGATGGTCAAAATTCAAAGGAGGGACTATAAAACATGGGAGCCTGCCTTGCTCTGACGGTCTCATTTACTGGATCAATTAGAGTTAATTCTTAAAACAATCCCTCTATCATTCAGAATTAGGTTAGGAATTGCCTCTTCTAGAGCTAGGTGTTCCAAAGAACAATTGTTTAAGCAGTAGAGAAATTGCTTTTTTAAACTTTGTGTAATTTTGTCATTTGAACAGTTTAAGTGTAAAAAGCTTAGAAGCTTAAAAGCTTGGTTTATTAGATTCACTTGCCTCTTTAAATTCCCTCAACACCATGTATATTCTCTTGATTACTAAAGTAGTGGTGCAATGTGCCGCTTACTTTTGCGACCTCATCCTTTATCTCATCTAGCTCATATCCAGAGTGACTCGGCGTGTAGCGGCCGGATTCCCCACCGAGTGGGCAGGAGCCATAGTCTCTGCCTGAAGGGCCCTGGGCTGGGACCTAGTGGAGGGGAGGCCTGGGTCCCCCTAGCACCATCTTCCCTGCCCTGGACAATCAACCCCTGATCCAGGAAAGGCTTCTCCGGGCGGCTAGGCCTCAAAAGCTGTATTTACCCTGCTAGAGGGGCATAGATTTGAGACTAGGCTACTAGAGGGGCATTGACTTTGAGACAAGGCTACTAGAGCCATATTTACCCTGCTAGAGGGGCATTGACTTAGTGGCAAAGCCGAAGGAGGGGCGGGGGAGGGACAAACCCCTCGACAGAGCCCAATGAGTTTCCCCAGGGCCTTCCAAATGTGGGTTTTCCCCATGCTGCCAGTGCCTTCCCTCCCAAAACCCCTTGCTACCCCACGTTGCACACATTCACAGAAAACGGAGGCAGGAGTTCTTGACAAAATGTGTACAGTTTATTGCACTGTTCAAACTAGGGGGCTAGCGTAGACATATCCTAGGTGTGCAGTGTAGACATATCCTAAGGGGGCACCTACACAGCAGGGCTTAACTCTACATAAGCTACACAAAGTGAGCAATGTCAATTGTGTAGCTTATTTCGAAATAGCTAATTTTGAAATTGGGAGCATATACACAGCACTTATTTTTTACAATAGCGCATTCTTCTTCCAACTACCTTTATTCCTCGTTCAATGAGTTGGAGTAAGAAGTCCACTAGCTTGACAGTATTTTGACATTATTTCAAAATAACTACCTGCTGTATAGACGTGGATTAAGCTATTTCAAAATCACGCTAGTTATTCAAAATCACGCTACATGTTGCTGTGTAGATGTATCCTAAGGTGCCACAGGACTACTTATTTTTAAAGTGACAGACTAACACAGCTACCCCTCTGAGACTTTTAAATATTCTTATGGGTGCAAGCAATTTTATTTACAAACTTCAGACATCAGCTGCCAACAATTGTACAGGGAGGGAAATCCATCAGGAAACAGGTTTTGGAGATCTGCTTAGGTCCACAGGGAGTATCCTTCTGCTGTTCTTGGTTCTGAAGAGGATAATTCTCTTGGAGGTGATGGGAATGCTGCCACAGAGACTGAGTGAAAGTGCAAGGAAAGAGGAGGGGATGAAGTGGGATAAGAATTCTAATGCTCTTCCTAATTCTGCTTTCACATGTGAAGGGAGATGACTTAGGGTATATCTACACTACAGCGCTATTTTGAATTAACTTATTTTGAAATAGTTAATTTGAAATAAGCTAATTCGAAATAACGCATCTAGACACAAAAACTAATTTGAAATAGTGTTTTGCTATTTCGAAATAGCACTTTCACACTGATTGGATGCTGGAGCACATTTAAGGGCAGCTGAAATCAGTTCCAGCAGGGTATCAGGGTCAGTAGTTGCTTTGTGTGGCTGCTGTCTGAGGCTATCTGAGGCTCATGCTTAAAGGACCCCCCCTGGACAGCCAGTTCTCAGCTTTCCCGCTTGCTTGCCTACCTCGCCGAGGGACAGCAAAGCGTTTTCCTCTCCACCTGCTTCGCTCGCTCTTGTTTGGGACACAGCAGCACTCGGCACCATGGAGCCAGAGCCGCCCCTGGGCACTCTGGTGCTCATGTTGAACGTCTAGCTGCAAGCCTGGCAGCAATTGCTGGAGGCTGCCTGGCACCTTCTGCTGCAGACCAGCCCCCTGGCCCTCCCCTGTCCCCCCTGGGGGCCCTGGAGGAGCAGAGCCTGGATACCAGCCCCACCTCATCTGGCGTCTGGACACCAACAGTGACTGGTGGGACCACATCGTCCTGGAGTGCTGGGGAGACCAACAGTGGACCCAAAACTTCAGGATGAAGAAGGACACCTTCCTGGAGCTCTGCGAGTGGCTCGCCCCTGCTCTGCAGCGACGGAACACACGCATGAGGCCCGCCATTCCCCTCCACAAGTGGGTGGCCATCGCCCTCTGGAAGCTCTCCACGCTGGATAGCTACCAATCCATGGGGAACCAGTTCGGCGTGGAGAGATCTACAGTCGGAGCGGTGCTCATGCAGGTACGATACTCACTGACCACTGGGCCAGGAGGGGGGCTGCAAGGAGGACATGGGCTGCCCCAGGGAAAATGGGTGGGGGGAGGTGGTGTAAGTGTCCTCCCTATGAGGGTTCGGTCTGTCCCGACCATGCTACAGACCGCCCACGGTGGCCAGGATAGAAGTGGGAGTTGCTCCTGGGAGTGAGGCACGGGGCAGTGGCGGGGAACAAGGGGTACCGGTAGTTCGGAATAGGAAGCCTAATCCGAACTACCTAGTCCGTGCCGCGTGTAGCTGTGGGCACGGAGTCCGAACTAGCGGACATTTAAAATGGCGGTGCCTGGCAATATGCAAATGAAGCCCGGGAAATTCAAATCCTGGGCTTCATTTGCAACTCTGGTTGCCTACATTAACCACCCTAGTTCGAACTACGGTGGTAGTGTAGACATACCCTCTGAAGGGAGGGCAGTGTGCAGTGTCTCTCCCCGGGGTCAGGAGCCTGTCATGTGCCTTTATGTGTAGACGCGTGTGGGGAACAGGCCAAGGCCCCTGCATGGCACCCAGCTGGGGCCACATGTCCTGGATAGCACGGCAGATGCATAGGTTGTCAAGGCCGATGTGAATGGTCTCTGGGCTCCCCCTCCCTCGGCCCCCCCGCCTCCCTGCCCCGCCCCGCATAAGGGGACCGTGATGGCACTCACATGTGGAGGCCTCCCCGGCCTCGGATGAGGCTGCTGACGGGCTCTCCAGTTTGGCTCGGGGGATCTGGGTGCAGTGCCCTATTTTTTGACATATTCCCCTTCCAAAATTAGGCCATTTTAAAAACAATATGAAAATCTTGATTTTTTTTTCCAGATGTTCAACTTTAATTTCAGGTATTTTTGCACATTTCTAATATATCATCCCAATATTGAATACATTCTAATTAACTGTAATTATGTGCTTAGGCCTATCACTGTTTCAACCGATTTACATGCTTTGCTGAAACAGTGTGCTAAACATCAAATACTGAAAAGCTGCCTAATTTCTGCCAGACTTTTCCATGAGGAACTTATACTTCTTTCAGCAGTATCTGTTTCTCTGAAACATACTGCGAAACACATTAATGGTTTGTTTCTAGGCATTGTAAATGTACCTTGTGGTTTGTACATGAACCCTATCCAACAGGAAAGTTTATTTCTTCAAATTCCCTACTAATGGCAAAAGGTGTAGTTCACATACTAAAATGGAAATATTATTAGTTTAGATAGAGCACCCTGCTGAAGAAGGACTGTGAAGCTCAAAAGGTTGCTAATTCTGACAACATAAGTTCGTCCATCAAAGGATATTACCTTATCTAGTTTGTCTCTTCTAAATATCACATGACATTTTTCAAAAGGGAATGATTTTAGATCAAGCAATGGCCAAATTCTAGTATGAGCAAACTATTTTTTGTTTACTTAATACTTCCCGGCTTTCATTTTTGACGCTAAAGTGTTTTATAAGGTTCTCTGCTTCCAGTCTTATGGCCAGACTCTTCCCTCTGATGCAATATGTTCTTTTGGCTCAACTGAAGTCAAAGAGAGTGGAGTGTATGTACGTTTATTGCTATACCCTGTTAAGTAGCTGCAATGTCGACTTAGTGGTGACTGTACTTCAATAGTCAGTGAAGGGCTTGAATCCAATTCTCTGATGCATTGAATGTCTCAACATTGCTCAGAAACTTCCCAAACCTGAAGAACAGCTCTGAGAAAGAGGGGGTGTGCTTGTGATGCTGGCAGACAAGGTTGCCAGTTCAAGCCAAAGTCCAAAGCCTCACTGATAAATGCATAGCTGGAAGCCAATCTGGTTTTCTTGTCAGTTAGCATAGTTAAAGTAGGTATTAGATTTGTAACAAAGTTTTGTAAGATGCTGCATGTATTAATTCCACTATAATATCTGTATCCTATGTTAGAAAGTAATGTTTGTTTTGTAACTAAAAATGTTTAAGTCTGCAAATCCACCTTCCAGTCAGGGGAGAAGCATTACCAAGCGTGGTAAACAAGTATTTCATACTATGGGTATGTCTACACTACCCCCCTAGTTCGAACTAAGGGGGTAATGTATGCATACCGAACTTGCTAATGAATTTCCCGGGCTTCATTAGCATAAAGCCGTCGCCGCCATTTTTAAAAGCCGGCTAGTGCGAACCCTGTGCCGCGTGGCTACACGCGGCACGGACTAGATAGTTCGGATTAGGCCTGGGCCCTTCAACCCTCCAGCTGCTTCCTCTCCTGCTGGGTTCCCTCTGCCTTTATATGCTGGCTCTGCTGGGAGCATGCCCAGAAGGGCTGGAGGGGCGGGGCTCTTTCAGCCAGCTGGACCTGGGCTACTCCCAGCCCTTCAGTACGGGGCCCGCTCACCCCGTCACAAGGTTATATGAGAATATAAATGATTAATAATTAGAACTGTTTTTTTCCTTAAAATTTTGATTGGCTTTTTTGAAATTTGTACACTTTCAGGGGTAACTCCAACCAACTCTGCAAGGTTGTCTATGTAGCATTTAGGAATGAGTCTCCCAGCCTATGTTGACAGACTTGAGCTATTGGAACTTGTGCTAGTTGTCTGGGCTGAGTTGTGGGCACCCTGGAGGTATCAGGTGAGCTGCTCAGTAGAAGAGTTGAAGATCAGTCTAGAGCTAGGTCAAGTCAAAACTGCAATCTGTTGCCAAATTGAGAGTGAGACAAGAATCCGAGTCAGATTGAGCTGGGATCTTGCAATAGGATGAACAATTGCTGGAAGCTGAAGACAGCAAACCAAGATCAGGGTCAGGAGCTAAGCAGAGGTTCAAGTATATAAGACCCCTCAGATGAGTCATGATGAACAGGGTCTGAGGCAGAAGCATTTCAGAAATCTGTTTTGCTCAGTTTTCCGGTTTGTGTGGAGAGAACCAGCCAATCAGGAAATCCCTCAGGGTGGCACTTCCTGCAAGGCTTACCCTCTTAGTGGCAACCCTTCATGGACCCCTAGTGGTGAGGAAGAACCTGCAGTCACTGGATCCAGGTTTGTTACACTAGTGTTCTAAAAGTAGATGTATCCACAGAACTTTGAAGTTGTAGCTTGGAAGTGGGATGGGCTTCTCCAGCCCAAGTTGCAACTTCAAGGCACTGTTTAACAACTATTTTAGAGCATTATTGTGAGTCACGCTTACCTAAGTCTGTCAAACTGGGCTGATAGATTTACTCCACAATATTGTGTAGACATGCCCTATATGGTCAACAAACAAACAAACAAACACACACACACAAAGTTTTGGGGTTGTGGAAAATCATCATTTCAGCACCCCAAAATTATAAAGCATAAAAAATTGAACAATTCAGCCAACTCAAATAATAATTAAGACAGACTAGCTGATGTGAGTTCTCCAGAGATTTTCCGGTACGAGATGAGGAGCCAATTGCTTTTGTGACTGTTCTGATACTCTGAATGTATCAAATCCATATTAGCTCACTGTATGTTTATACTAAGCTAGTAAAATATTTCTGTGGTTCTTTTCTTGCATGAGTCTATCCAGACTTATATAACCTTCAAGATTGTGGAATCTGGTGCCTTCACTTAGTTCAACGTGTTTGTTTGGAACAAAATAACACAGTGTAATGATTTTCTTTTTCAGTATGTTTTGTGCCATTTAGTATATGATTGATTCTCTAATTATACAATGTTAACATGTTCTCTTAATAAAGTATTATCATTCATAATAGATTCTGAAATAATTGCAGATTTAAAGGCAGGAGTTTCTTAAGTGTTAACTTTCACTTTGCAGTACACAGTTTTTCAATAGTGCACTTACAATAGCAACTTGTGTCTGATGAGATAATTGGACTTTTTCAGCATTGTGCACACATATATATCTGATAGGAATGTCATCAAAAGAAATGACCCACAAATTCAGGGAAGTCATGTTATCTTTTCCTATACCATAATGATATTTTGCCTTTCCATTTACTCATGGAAAGATTATCAATTTTTCCAACAGAAGAGTTGGTTGCAGAAAATGTTATTGGTTTGAGAGATCATGAGTTAGTTCAGTTTCAGTGGAATATCATACACAGGTCAGTAAGGATATGTTTACACAATAGTGCATAACTCAAAATAAACTATGTGATTTCTAATTTCAAAATAGAGTGCTATTCCGAGGAATCCCTTAATCCTCGTGCAACAAGTTTTATGGGATGTTGAAATAACATGCCCATTATTTTGAATATATTTCAAAATAGTGGGCTTGCTGTTAAGATGCACAGAATACTATACCACGGACGTTATCCCAAAATAGCACCACTGTGTAGACGTATCCTAACTAAGATTTCTAAGAGTTCAGGGACTTGAATGTACAGAAGGCTTGAAATTTCTTTAAGTTAAAGATAAAAATGCTATCTGGAATTTGCATCCTTGGATGGAGAAAATCCTGTAGGGGATGGCTCTGTACCTAAGATGATGAATAACCACTTTTGAAAGGATATTAAGAGCAAGCAGAGAGCCTACAAGGAATGGAAGAAAGATTGATCAGCAAAGACAGCTACATTTTGGAGGTGAGAAAATGAAAGGATAAAGTGAGTTTTGTGGGGAAAAAGTCAAGTTGAATTAGATTTAAAAAAAAGTAAAATACAGTAAATGGTAAAATTCTTTAGACATGCAAATAAAAAAACCAAGAAAAATGGGGAAGCTTTCCAATGAGATGATGGAGACTTAACTAAATTATTCTTTATCCCTAATACTAAATGAATACTTTGCTTCAGTTTTCAGTAAGAATGTTAAAATAACATGACAGAATGGCTAATAGGAGTAAGCGTATAAAAGTGGAAATTCTTACATTTGAGGAAAAAGGAAATTCAAAGTTTGTGAATCAGGCTCAAATCAGGAGGAACAGAGAGTTTGCACCCAAAAATACTGAAAAGACTGAACATAAAATTGCACACTTGATAGAAAAGATATTTAATAAATCTATCAAATCAGCAGTAATTCATTTGGTATTCCCCAGTCCTACAGTAGTACCTATATTTAAGAAAGGGTGCAAAATGATGAAGACGACTACAGACCCATCAATAGTATGCTGGGATTAAAAAAAAAATTGGAATGGAAAAATAGACATGAAAATGGGTTAAACTGCAACCTGGATTGACCAACAGTGGATCATACCAGAGTAACCTGATAACTTTATTTGATAACCTTTGTCTGAGAAGTCAGTCATTTTATGTGGTAGAGTTATTCTGTGTGGACTTCAGTAAAGCACACAGAATAACTCTACCACATAAAATTCCCACATGGGAAATTATTAATTGGAAAAAAATGAGATTATTAAAAGAATTGTAATGTGTTGTAGGAACTGACTAGGGAGAAAAAGAGAACTATCAGGCTGGATGAAGGTTTCCACTGGGTTTCCTCAGGGCCTAGTCTTGGGATGGATGTAATTTTAAATAGGAATATGGCAAAGTAATTAATGACACAGGAGGATCAGAATGTTATACAGGAAGAATGTGATAACATTGAGGATTGGAATAATAGAAATAAAATGAAATTTAATAGTTCAAAATGCAAGGTTATGTTTACACTTGCACCCTAGTTCGAACTAGGGATGCAAATGTAGGCATTTGAAATAGTCAATGAAGTGGGGATTTAAATATCCCGTGCTTCTTTAGCCTGAACTTGCCAGCATGTTACTCTGCTCAACAGCTGTTTCGAAAGTGAAAGTGTGCGCTGGGACGCGTTAGTCTGAACCAAACCCCTTGGTTCGAAACTAACGTTACTCCTCATTTTTTGAGGAGTAATGTTAGTTAGAACCAGGGCCAGCTTTAGGCTGATTTGCCCAATTCCCCTGTGCCTAAGAGGTCCCCGTGCCCTAAAGCCGGAAGTGTGGTGGCGTGCCAGGTGCACTGTTGGAGGGGGCCTCAGCCCTGGAGGAGGAGCGCGGTGGCTTCTCTGTGTCGCAGGAGGGGTGAGTCAAGTGCAGGGGTTTCCCTGTGTCGCGGGAGGGGAGTTTGGCAGGAAGGTGGGACTCTGCCCTGTAGATGGGGATTTAAAGGGGCTGTTTCTTGTGAGCCTTTTTTTTTTTTTTGATCAACAAAAAATCCTGGCTGCTGGAGCCCCATCAAAACTGTTTGAATTGGACCCTGCACTTCCTAAAGCCGGCCCCAGTTCAAACTATTTTGAATGCCTACATTTGCATCCCTAGTTCGAACTAGGGTGCAAGTATAGACATACCCTTAGAGACTAATAACAAGAAGTTCTACTATATGCTGAGGGTGCATCTGATGGAATGATAGAGGAATAGCAAAAACACCTGGGGTATTAACTGATTGTAGAATGTCTAAGAGACTCACATGATATGGCTACGAAAAAGGCTGATGTATCAAGTGAGGTATTTCCAGTGGATAATTCTGTATTCATGCTATTGTACAAGTCACTGGCAGGGGTGCTAGAACAATTTATAGTGTGGTACTGAGAGCCATTGAACCAAACTGTAAACCCAGTATGTAATGGCAACCACTTCATGTCAGAGGGTGTGGCAGCATACCACTAGTTTCAGCACAAGTGGGCACCGGTAAGAACTTGTTTGAAATACTGGGTATGACTCTGGTAACCTATGTCCAAGAAAGAGAATTACGTAAATTGCCATTTGATAATTGCAACTTGCAAATATCAATAGCACAATTCCAATGGTTTGGAGATAAGCATTCTCTCAGAGAATATTGTTTAAAAGGCTGCAATCAGCTCAGAAAAGAACTAGGAGCATGTGTACGCTAGGAAATTATTTTTAAATGAAATAATTCCCAAAATAACAATTTCAAAATAGCGCTATTCCTCATGACAAGCAGGAGTTATTTCAAAATAACAAGCTCATTATTTTGAAATAACAGGCTGTGTAATGTGGATACACTGCTTGGTATTTCGAAATAAGGGTAGTTATTTCAAAATAACTCCCTTGTGTAGACCAGGGCTAGGAGACCACAGTTCTTTTAAACTTTTATATGAGAATATACTTGGAAGGCAAGAAATGGGAGGCAGTGAAAGGAACTTCCTAACTTTTATCACCAAGTTCACTAATCAGGAGAAGGATTAAGTTTCCCAGATAAGATAAAAAAGGACCATTCTCTTTCTTTTATATAATTTCATTTATTAATTGTAATAAGAATTGTACTTTCTATTTTGCCACTTTAAACATTTAGTAGTTTTTAAAATTCTTATAACTTCATTGCTGAATTCCTGTTACAAGTTGCACAAAGCATATAGGTTTGACAATTAAAGCAGTAGAAATGACATCTGTGTAAACTTAATAGTGAATTTTTCTCATGTACTTTACAGTACATGAGACGATAGCTATATATTACAGTGAAAAACAGTAGTTTTCAACATTTCTGGTTTTACTGTTTATATTTCCTTCACTTTTAAAGCATTCTTGTGACAAGTTTGCCAGCCCACTAATAGCGCTTGTTTTCATATTTTCATTTCAGGACAAAGCAGAGAATGATTTTGAGAGTAAAATTATCCAGTCTGACTGAGAATCTGGTGAGAAGAGAGCCTCTAATTAGAATGGCGCTAGTCTGTTCCAGCAGAGGGAGTCAAAATGCTGTTATATTTTTTTCCCTCTGAATTTACAGTAGAGAGAGACATCTGTTTACCTTAACTGTATTTAATTTCAGTATGATGTTTAGCTTTGAAAATATAATGTATTTGCATTTGAACTGCATTATGGAGCAACTAGGCAGCAGAAGTAATTTTTGGTTTCTTTCTCTGCGACACACTTTGGTGTCTGGTTTTCCTTTTTATGTGATGCTCACTCCTTTATTGGCATTCCTATGCAGAAATAAAAAGAATATAACTAAGGATTATAAAACTTATTACTGTTATACTGAAAGTATGCACAGTGTGTTTTCCTAAGCCCAAGAAAATAGGCTGTAGGGAACCATATTATACAGGTACTGGGATGGAAATGTAAACTTGACATACTTAGCTCTTTTGCATCTCTGATCTTTTTTAATTCCATTGTATGTGTAGTGTCTATTCTACTCTATTTTTAGACTTAGTGAGGTCCTCTACTGGTATAAATTGGTGTTGCTCCATCAAGTCATCTATTGAAGGGTCTGGCCTGTGGTCTGTTAACATTGTAATAAACCTAATTCACATGCTATCAAACTCAATATTTATTTTTTAATTATTTTCTTTCCAGAATTCTAGATGAATTGATTCAGGTTGTTTTGCATTTGACCTTGAGGAAAATATGTAGTTCTCTAAGTTTCAAAGTCTCCTTGATTACCGAAAGTAGTCCAAAATAACTTAATTATAATAATTGGTTTGCCAACTGATAGCAATAAAAGGGGAAAGACTTTTTTTGGTATTTAAAGTCATTTTTAATATTTTTAGATCAGAATGATTATGCATGTTGGCTGGTATTCCATTATTTTTCCTTGCAATATCTTGCAACATTCAATATTACACATTTCAGCTCCACTTATATATCCTGATAGTAATGACTGGGGAGGTTTGTTCTTTCACAGGACCTCATTCTAGCTATTGTATAGCTTTCTGGACAAAATGCAGACTAAACAAAATTCCCTGTATTTATTCCAACATCGTTTTTGTTATTTTCAGGGAAGTCTGATAGCACTGAGCTATTCAGCATGGGCAAAAGGTTGCATTGCTGCCTATAGGAAGTTCCCAATACACATGCGGTGTCATAGGTTAATGTGGAGCTCATTAAACTGAGATAGCTACATTTAACATGGAAGTG
The DNA here is from genome assembly GCF_052426305.1 of Pelodiscus sinensis. NCBI lineage: Eukaryota > Metazoa > Chordata > Testudines > Trionychidae > Pelodiscus > Pelodiscus sinensis. Next base: position 55,012,960 of record NC_143055.1, on the reverse strand, counting down.
TTATATTACAGAAACATCCATGAAAAAGTCCCTTTTATAAATGTAATGCTACTATACAAGTCTGAGTTGCCACAGTTCATTTAATATATACAGTAGATATTTGCATTGCTCTGGGGCACAGGGTCAATAAGAGATTCAAATTAATGTGAAATTCTCATGGTTTTCTGTGATATTCTACTGCTTTTTTAGATTAAATGGATAGTGCATAAACTTGTATGTAATGGGAAGACTACTGGGTATCCATGGTGCTGTAAAACTTTTCTTGGACAAAACATTAGAACATTTTTCCACAATGGAGTTGTGGAGTAAATGGAATAAATCCGCAGTCTAGCATAAAGTGAGGTAGGATTTTGGAATGCATCTTTCTGCTCATTAAGGCTGTTTGTCAAGAGAGGGAAGAAGAGACAGAATTTTGCATTGCAATCAGTCTCTATACGTAGGCAGCTAAAGCCATGATGCAACAGGGAGCTATGTGAATTTAACATTCTGAAGCAAGAGCTACTGAAATCTAATGCTGTGTTCAGGTTTAGTTCAAGGGGTAGGCAAGAAAAGTGCCTGAGTTAATACCTGGGGCTAAGGTGATCTCTGGAAAGTGGATAGTGGAGTTTAGCTATGATTCCTAAAAACAGGGATTGCCTATATTCTGTTTGATCACCTGTATTCCAAGGCTAGCTTCTGCATAAATAAAATAAGTTATTTAGAGTGTAACCAAACTACATGATGATTCTCATCTAGCAAGAAGACTCTGTCTATCTGTTGTTGCTTAGCAGAGGGATGCTGCTGCTGTCAAAGTTAGAAAGACTGGTATCAGAATAAAGGGCACCAGTAGATAAAAAAAAAGCTACAGCTCAAACTACAAATAATAACTAATGTTATTAATTATAACTAATTTTTCTATACTTGGTACCCCACTCAGTAGTTGTTTGTAGAGCTACCTCAAGTTTTTACACTGTCTTCAACCACCAATCCTGATGTATTATCAGAGATTGAAGCCCTAAGAAGACCGAGGAGTTGTATGGAAGAAAGAACATATGACAGAAAGATCTGCAGACAGACTCCATCTTCCTGATGTGAGTGATTCCATTCCATGTGACTGATAACTCCTTACTAAGAAGAATAGACCGGTCTGTCAGTAGAACAGCTCCAGACAACAGAAGGGTGTGCTGGCTGTTAGGAGCAAAGATACAAAATATGGATCTCAGGCAGAAAAGAATCCTCATGGGAGTGGGGAAAATCTACTGACTTGTGTCAACTTGAAGGACAATGATGCTGTCAAATTCCTGCTGGAAAAGATAGTGAATGACTTCTTCAGGCTGGTAAAGATGCTCAAAGAGAGGGATGCTTATGTGATCGTCAGTGGAATTCTTCTGACCTCTAGAGAAGGAAGGCAAAGGTGTGACATAGTGATGAGGAGCAACATATGAATCAAGGATTGATGATATAAAGAAAGTTTTTGGCTGCTTGAGCCCTAGGAAGCATTTTCAGAAAGAAGACTCTTTTTAGTTGATAGTCTCCATTTTAGTACATGGGATATTTAACCATCTGGGATCAAGATAGGTATGATTGGTAAGAATGGCTTTAGGTTAGGAAATGTTAGGAAGAGGAGAAATCATGCTGGGAATTGTGATAAATTCAGGGAGAGATTTGTGTAATCTCCAAACCTAGTTTTGATACACAGGAGGAGGAAAATCAGGCAAGAGGATATAATAAAGGATAAAGGACCACTAGAGGGTAGGATTATTTTCTAATCTGGCTAGGAAACTGGGTGAGGTCAGAGAGAAGCAACTGAGATTTATTTGTATACTAAACATGGAAGAGTGAGAACTAATGGTGCAGTGTGCCACTGGGTATTACAGGGATAATAGAAATATGGTGGAATAGCAATCATAACTTCAACACTGGTATTGAAGGGCATGGATTGCTCAGGAAAAATAGAAATAAAGGTAAATGTGGTGAGGTAGTCTTGTACTTCAATAGTTAGATATTTTCTGTTTCTTTACTATGTAGCATGGCTAAAACAGAACTGATTTGGTCAAAATCACACTGAGGAAGGATTGTAAAGGCGGTTCTAATGGAATAATGTTAGGAATCTGCAGTATGCTTCTGGGGTTTAATTTTGATCTAAGAACATAAAAACATAAGAACGGCCATACCGAGTCAGACCAAAGGTCCATCTAGCCCAGTATCCTGTCTGCCGACAATGGCCAATGCCAGATGCCCCAGAGGGAGTGAACAGAACAGGTAATCATCAAGTAATCCCTCTCCTGTCATCCATTTCCAGCCTCTGACAAACAGAGGTTAGGGACACCACTCCTATCCATCCTGATTAATAGCCATTGATGGACCTAAACTCCATGAATTTATCTAGTTCTTTCTTGAACTCTGTTGAAGTCCTGGTCTTCAGAACCTCCTCTGGCAAGAAGTTTCACTGGTTGACTGTGTGGCATGAAGAAAAACCTTCTTTTATTATTAGAGAGAGAGAAATTGTGGTGGGAATTCTATCATTATGGGAGACTGTACCTTCTCTGATATACATTGGAATGGAAAACGGGACAGCAAACACAGTGTGATGGGGTGTACAAGCCCCACACAGAGACAGCTAGACTTACACAGGCTCACCTGGCTGAAGAAACCCTGCCTCCACAGCCCTGCTGGGCATGCTCAGGCTGCAGCCCAGGAATAAAAGCCTGGAGAGAGGCTCAGTCAGGGTCAGCTGCTGAGGAGGTAGGAGGCACTGCCAGAGCTCCTACAGGTGAACTGCTAGAGGGGAGAGAGCTGGGAAGCAGCCAGAGAGACACCCATGCCCCAGGCGAGGACTGGGAGGAAGGAGGTGCTGCTGGAACTCCTGCAAGTGAATCACCAGAAGGACTGGCCCTGGAAACCAGCCAGCAGGACACCAGTGCTACAGAAGAGCTAGAGGAAGGACCCTGCAGAGAATACAGCTGAGTTCGGTGGGAAATAGGCCAGCGTGGGAGATTGAGTCCCGAGAAGATCAGTGTGGTGCAGTGGGATTCCCTGCTGAGTGAGCAAGCCAGTGCCTCTGCTATTAGGGTCCAGGTCTCCTTAACCCCCTTTCCCTCACCTCCCTAACTAGTAGGGCCTGCACCTGCTGTATACTGACTCCAGCTACTAGGTCACACTGCCATAGTGAGAGGGGTATTTGTTAGTGACTCCAGCTACTAGGCTGCACTGCCCCAGTGTTTATATACCGACTCCGGGTACTAGACAGCACTCCCTTAGGCTATGTCTATACTGTACCCGTTTTGCACAAGAACTATGCAAATGAAGCTGTGTGGAATATCGCTGAGCCTTATTTGCATAATTAATAAGTTCCCATTTTTTGCGCAAGAGGCTCTTGCATAAAAAGGAGCCATTTACATGGCTCATTTTTGTGCAAACCCTCCGCCCCCTTGTGCAATAGCCATTCTGTGGAAGAACGGCTCTTGTGCAAGAGGGGTTTTTTTCACCAAAATGAGCCGTGTAGATGGCTCCTTTTTGTGCAAAAGCCTCTTGAACAAAAAGCGGGCACTCATTAATTATGCAAATGAGGCTCGGAGATATTCCACACTTAGCCTCATTTGCATATTTCTTGTGCAAAACGGGTGCAGTATAGACATAGCCCTACTGAGTGGGATGTTTGTTAGTGACTCCTGCTAGTAGGCCACACTGCCCCAGTGAGAGGGGTGTTAATTAGTGACTCTGTCTGCTAGGCTGTGCTGCCTTAGCCTGTGGGGGTGTTGAGTATTAACTGCTGAAGTTAGGTCCTATGGTCACAACAGGCGGGCCGGGGGTTTAGGACTGAATAGAAATTGCTGGATGCACAGATTGAGAGTGTAACTTTAAGAGCCCTAGGGAGGGGTGACTACTCCCCTCAGGGAGAGGTGAATGTACAACCGCATGACACACAGTTATATCATAGAAGTCAGAAGATGCAGTGATAAAGTGAGACTGGCTCCAAGAAAGTTAAAATGAGTTACATTTTATGAAAAAATTTCAACAAGTATTAAAATATTCTTTAGCCATATAAACAGAGAGCAGGAAAAGTGGAGTTGTTGTACAATGATTATAGGTTTGAGATGGAAGATAATCTAAGTAGGGCTAAAAATTAAATGCTTTGACTTTGTTTTGAGTAAGATGATGTACTACATGCTGCAACAAGGCAGGATAGCTAAAGGGAATGAGTGCATACAACTGGAGATTACCACATCTGAGGTGAAAGCAAACCTCAAATACCTTAATGTGATCACTTCAGGGAGACAGATTTAACAAAGAGACCCACTGATGGTTCACTATTCTCTGTGAACAACTGTAGTCAGGCCTGACATACTCACTTTATGGAACACATTGCCAAAATATGGCATGTAATATATTCCACTGGTGTAGAAGCATAGAGTTGTTTCAAGAAGGATAGGCAGAGAGAAAAAGAGAGGAGCTATTGTCTTGTACGGGTTAGATCTCCCTGGTCTGGTATCACTGGGATCTGACTGGTTCAGAACAAGAGAATTTTCTGGACTAAGGGAGGTGTCCCTGAGCCAGCCCCCTGCCTCTGGTCCCCTCAATTCCCTCCCCAGTCGAGCTGTCTGCCCCTCTGCCACTGACCCGACGGCCCTGGGCTGCCATGGGCATCCGGGGTTCTCCAGTTCCTCACTCCGCGCTGCTGTGGGTGGCCAAGATTCTCTATCTTCATGCTGCCATGGGATTCCTAGGTTTTCCAGTCATGCACTGTCGTGGGTAACCATGGTTCTTCAGCTCCTAGCTCTGTGCTACTGTGGGCAGCCATGATTTTTCAGCCACTGGCCCTGTGTTGCTGCAGATGGCCAAATTCCCTGGCCCCAGACTGCCGCGGGCTGCTGGGGTTCTCTGGCCCAGCCCCAGCACTTTTGTGGAGCTCTGGTCCCACTGTCTAGTCCAGGCTGCTGGCTCTTCTACCATTAGGCTTCCGGGCTCTCTGGTCCAGGAGCACCCATGATCCTATTTCACCATGGATGTTGTCGAATCAGAGTGCTGGTTTTTAGAGGTTCAATCTGTATATCCAAGATGTTTACACTTGCATTAAGGTTGAGATAGAGGAGGGAGTCAGATATGTTGAAAGTCTTTGGGTAATGATAAAAGGCGTAAAAAAACCCCAAGGGCTATGTCATGATAGGTGATGGCCTTGTATAGACCACCTAATCAGGAAGAAGAGGCATTCTTACAACTAACAAAATCATCCGAAGTACAGGACTTTTTGGTGATGCAAGACTTCAACTACCCAAACATTTGCTGGGAAAATAGCACAGCAGGGCATAGATTATTCAGCAGTTTCTTGGACTGTATAGAGACAACTTTGAAGAGCTGGTTGGAAATGTGAAGGTAGAAGATAGTGAAAGTGATCATGATCCTAAAGAATGATAGGAGGGAATTATGTTCAGTAGATTTGAAGAAACTTTTAAAAACTCAGAATTGGAGATAAGATCCCCGAGAAGCAAGTCTAAGGGTACATCTACACTGCACTCTAAAATCAAAATAAGATACGCAATTTGTCTACACAGTGCCAGATTTTGAAATAAAGCACTATTTCGAGCCATCCCTTATTCCTCCTGCAACAAGGTTTACAGAGATGGCAAAATAGCGCGTTCGTTATTTAAAAAAAATATTTCAAAATAAAGGGCATGTTCCTTGGATGAGGAGTAACTATTCTGGGATACCTCTAGTATCCCAAAAATAGCCTTGCAATGTATACATACCCTAAGTGGGGAAAAGGTTTCAGGATTTGTTTTTTTTTAAGAGTTATTATTAAAGGCAAGCTAACTCAGTATGTAGGACAGATAGGAAGTATGTTAATAAATCAACTTGGCTTAATCAGGAGATCTTCAATTATATAAAACTTAGTCATACAAAGAGAGTACATTAGGTCAAATTATGAGGATGAGTACAACCCCCCCTCCCCCATCAAAACCACAAACCCCAAATATGTAAAGAACCAATTAGAAAGGCCAAGGGAAAAAATTGGATTAAACTAACTAGAGATATGAAAGGTAATACTTAGAAGCAAAAGGAAAAACAAGGACAAAGTAAGCCTATTATTCAATGAGGACGGAAAGACAATGGCAAAACACACAAATGTCCAAATGTTAAATGCCTTTTGTGTTTCAGTTTTCACCAAAAGGTTAGCAGTGATCTGGAAACTAACATCAATGAACATCAATGTAAATGGGACAAAATGTGAGGTTAAAATAGGGAAAGGGCAAATTAGAAATTACTTAGACAAGCTAGATGTCTTCAAATTGGCAGAGCTTAAGTATTCTGTATATCCTAGAATACTTAAGGAACCCTAGAATATTTAAGTAACAGTCTGAAGATATCTCTGATCTGTTAGCAATTATGTTTGAGATCTTGCAGAATGAGAGAGCTGCTGAAGGACTGGATGAGGGCAAAGTGTAGTGCCTATCTATAAAAAGGGGTATAAGGCCAGTCCTGGGAAGTACAGATCAGTCAGCTTAACTTTGGTATCTGAAAAGATAATGGAACAAAAAGTCGAACGATCAGTTTGTTAGCACCTAGAAAATAAAGTGATTAAGTAGCAGTCACCATGGATTTGTTAACAACAAGCCATGTCAAACCAACTTAATATCTTTCTTTGACAAGATAACAAGCCTTGTGGAAGTGAGTGAAGAAGTACATGTGATATATCTCAGCTTTAGTAAAGCTTTTAATATTGTCTCTCTCAAACTTCTGAGAAAAACTAGGAAAATATAGTCCTCTGTCCTTAGAAAGACAAGGGAAATCAACACTTTGTATTTCTGTGGTGGGTCCTGACTGGTGGATGTAAGCCATGGTTGGAAAGATGGAGGATAGTTAAAATATCTACTTTGAACTTAGATTGTAGGTTGTTAAATCTTCTCTACTAGAAATGGTATTTTAATTTCATTGGCCAATAGCCATTTTTGTCTTTATCGCTTGTACTTGAACTAGTTGAAAACCTCTCTTTGATAATAAACTTGTTTTACCTGTGATCTAAATCAACCCAGTACTGTGTTTCAGTTGAAACAATTAACTTTAATTAAAGAAATAAGGAGTGATTTTTTTTTTTGTCCTTTAAAGGAGCAACAGATCTCATGATTTCAGGAGAAGACTGGAAATTTTATGGCAGATGTTTTGGGGGTCACATTCCAAATAGCATCCACAGCTGGTGGAGATCAGGCTGGGGTTCTATTGTGAGTAGACTGCTGGGGTCAGAGTGCTGAGCCAGGGCTACACAGCACACAGACACTCAGAAGTGCATGCTTGTCTGCTGTTTGTTGGTGTCCGGGCTATGAATTGTAGCTGTAGAGCATTTAAGACACCCAGGTTAGAGGGCAACCTCTCATTGCTATGGGTTGAATCCCAAAACATCACAATGAGATAATCTCCATCACAGAATAATGAAGGAGCTGGCACATGACATTTCAAGTCTAGCAGCAAGGACTTTTAATCCATCAAATCGGCATTGGACTAGCGAATAGCAAATGTAGAACCTTAGTATGAGAGGAGGGAAGATGATGCAGAGAACTACAGACCCAGACACAATAGCATGCAAAGATTTAGAACAAATTTTGAAAGGAAAAAAAAAGGAAGTAAATGGAAACTGAAATAAAATGCAACATAGATTTACCAAAGGTAGATTGTGCCAGATTGACATAGTTTCTTAGACAAGAGAGATGCAGGAGTTTTAATCTGTCTGGGCTACAATAAAACATTTGACATGGTTGTCACTCAGGCGGGGTCATCCCCATGGGTTCCTGACAGGTCCTCTATCCTGTCAATGGTAAACTTTTAGCTGCATGCATGCATGTGCTCTCCTGAATAACGCGTTAACCATGCGCAATTAGTCAACACGGCAGACTGGGATAGAGCCCCCAGACACCACAAATCAGATAAAGATCGAAAGAGCCCGAGTAGGGTTATTGCCAAGCGAGGTACAATACAAGTTGTCAGTGAACAGACTCACCGCTGTGCCTCTATACATATGTGCACCATGACAATGAATTAACTCTGGATTTTAGCATCCCCCACCCACGGTCAGCCGACGATCAACCTTTGGGGTGCACTTTTATACACAGGTACAAACAAGCTACAGTCCACTCCTGATGTCTCAGGTTGCCACCCTCTATTAACTAGTTACCACCCCTTACCTCACACAAGGGGGGTTTCACTTACTATTCATCATTCTGTTAATTTAGACCTGGTCCTGAACCTAGGTTGGTATGTATGTTATTTCTGAGGTGTGTGTTGGTACCAAGATGTTTCTTAACAAGGTGTTCTGTTACGACCCTTTGGAATGTTTACAGCCTGTGCTTAGTACCTTTTAGGTATGAGTGTTTCTGTAATATCAGCCCTGCTCTTGACAATTTCTGTGAGCAGGGCCTGCCTCTTGCTCACAGCTTAACTCTGCTTTATATTAGAAAAGTCTTGACCATTGCTGTCTAGGCCTCAGGCCTCATACCCAGCCTATGATGTGTGGGCTTATGTTTCAGACTCTGATCTTACTACAGTGGTATCACATGGGAAATTACTAACTTAGCTTGAAAAGACAGGGAATTAGTACATAATTGTTAAGAGGGTAGAGAACTGACTAGAGAAGAGACATAAACAGGTTGTGCTGAAAAGAGAGATCTTAGGCTAGTGAGAAGTTACTAGTGGAGTTCCTCAAGGCTCAGTCTTGGAACTGATTGATTTAAATATTTTTGTGAAATATTGTCATGACACTGGTACAAATCTAGTAGTGTGCTAATAAAATTTGCTGATAAGACAAAGTTGGGAGTTATTATCAGTACATAGGAGGTTTGGAATATACAGGAAGAAACAGATAACCTTGAGGACTAGAGTAATAGAAATGAGATGAAATTAAGTAGTAGAAAATACAAGGTCATGCACTTTTAGAAATTCTTATTAGCCTCTTATATGCTGAGGGTGTATCAGCTGGAAGTGACAGAGGAGGAAGTTGTAGTGGTTGATTGCAAAATGGACTAAGGACTTAGTTCGAATTAACGTTTCACTGCTGCGTGTAGCCACGCGGCAGTGAGTTCGGGCTAGTTTCAAAATGGCGACCGGACGGGAACATGCAAATAAAGCCTGGGATATTTAAATCCTGGGCTTCATTTGCAACTCCGATCGCCTCATTTGCCTACCTAGCTCGAATTAACGAGCTAGTGTAGACATGCCCACAGATTGACAGTAATGCAGAGTATACATCTTTGAACACCACTCCACTACATCTTTACTTAAATAAATTGAAATAAATGAAAGCTAAAAATGGTCTACCTTTCTTCACTTCAGCAGCGTGTGACAGCGCGTTGGGGTTTCCCCGTCTCCTGCACCCCCATAGTGGCACAAATAGACTCCACCAGCCAGTAGAATAGAGGGAGTTTATTGCTTCTCCAGGATACAGCACAGCACAGATGTAATCTGGTTACAGGGCAGGCCTAGGATGCCTCAGCCCCCCTTGAGATGGGGGAGACTGGGCTCCTAAATTCCAGCCCCTTCCCTAGGCTGTCTCCTCCATGATCCCAGACAGACACTAACTAACCATCCCTTCCAGCCCTGTCCCCCAGCCAGGGGCAGCATTCCACCTTTATTTGTTCCTCTCCTTGGGAGGTAACCAGTAGAACAGGTTACCTCCCTGTCCCCATCAGCTACTCGGCTGGGCCGTGGTAGAGACAGCAGCTGGAGGGGCGGGGGGGAGGGTCATCCACAGCCCAAGCCTACAGCCAGCAAGGTATCCACACTACGTCACACAGACACAATAAATATCTGGAAAAACTAAATAATCTGGGCTCATGAAAGTTCATGATACCATCTACATGTTTTATTAGTCTCTAAGGAGCTGCTAGACTATTAATTGTTTTTAAGTTTTTCCAGTTAAAGACTAACTTGGCTACCCCTCTGAAGTTAATAAATATCTGAGTCACTATATAGTACTTAAAAAGTGCAATGAAATGAAGAAGAATATGATCTTGTGGAACTGAGTTGTATACAAAATACATTGGGTAACAAGTTGAAGTTTTGTGGTCCATTGATAAATGAGTCCTAAAAGCATTACTAATCTGACCATCAATTTTCCATACTGTGATAATTTATGTCAAAAAGCTGGTAATAATTACAGGAAACATCAGAAAACAACATTCCTCAGAGCCACAGAAGTGAGTCATTGTCTGACCCTTGTTTACAGTCTAGAACTTGAGATTTTAAATGATGGAAAATTGATGGTGAAATTGTGTTTTCCAACGATTTATGGAAAAATGTGAGTCGATTTATTTACAAAAGTATTTCTTTTCAAGAGTATTTGTAAAGAAAGTCTAAAAAGACTTTATCTATTGCCCAAAAACAGCCTTTGCAAGAGCAAGTATTTGAAGCATCTCAGATAAACGATGGTATGACAAGACAAACCAGGGAAGAAGGTAACACAAGTTTGAGAACAGCTTGCAGGGCATCAGACAAACAGAATATGAAACAAAAGTGAAGGTGGAGTTCAAAAAATAAAAACAAAACCTAAAATACCCTGAGGTCTGCTCACAAAAATCTCATTTTATGCTTTCTACACAGACTAGATCAAGACAGAGGCGATACATTCAGCAATTCATAATAAATAAAAGTGAAATGGAACTTAATGCCTTATGTTATAAGCTGGTTCTTTGTATTATGCACATACAATAATATTTCCCAAGAAATATCTCAAGGCATTATGAGAAATCTGACAGTGTGATTTGTTCATACATTAATTACAGTTGCACTGATTATTCTATGGATTTTTTTTTCTTGTGTAGGGACACTCATAAGGTGTTGTGGGTACAAGGATGAAATGTATCCCATTAAAGACAATGTGGTGATTGTTTCAGTAGAGCTCTTTCACCTTTCACACTTGCTATTCCAGTCTAGCGGGTCAATCTTTTTATTTCGTGGATTAGATTAATAGCCACTGCCCCTTTGAAGACCTATGCAGAAGGTTTGGACCATTGAATTGTGGATACAGTGTTTCCCTTCAGTCTGGGGCTACATCTACACTGTGAGTTTTCTCTGCAAAAAATATGCTAATGAGGGACTCATTTGCATGAGTCACAACCTCATTTGCATATTTTCTGTGGATCTGTTTTTGCCTGGGGGTTTTTGCACAAAAACAAGCAGTGTGGATGTTTTCTTTTTGCACAAAACCCCATTTTTCTGTAAGATACTTATGCCCCACTTTTCTGCAAGATACTTTTTCTTGCAGAAAAAGGAGTTTTTGTACAAAAAGAAAACGTCCACACTGCTTGTTTTTGCGCAAAAACCCCTAGGCAAAAATGGAGTCACCAAAAATATGCAAATAAGATTGTGACTCATACAAATGAGTCCCTCATTAGCATATTTTTTGCCGAGAAAACTTGTAGTGTAGGTGTAGCTTTGTCAAATCTGGCATACAAGGTGGGCAAAGACTTTTGCACCTGTACAGCCAAAGTTATTTGCTACCTTGCTCCAATCCCTCTGTGCTTGAATATGAACGTCACCTTCAAATGGTTCGGAATTGAGACAATCCCTCAGGGTACATCTACACTACAGCGCTAGTCGAACTAACTTAGTTCGAATTAGTTAATTCGAACTAAGCTAGTTCGAACTAACGCATCTAGAACTAAAAACTAGTTCGAACTAGCGTTTTCCTAGTTCGAACTAGCAAGTCCACATTGAGTGGACTCTGAACAGGGCTTAAGGATGGCCGGAAGCAGTGCCGGCAGGGCATAAAAGGAGGACTTAGAGCATGGAGATGCTGTCTCAGGCTAGCCGAGGGCTGCGCTTAAAGGGTCCCGACCCCCACCCCGGACACACAGTTCTATGGGGTGCCCCGCTTGCAAAGAAGTTCTGGCTTGGAGTGCCCTGAGTGCCCACACTGGGCACATCACACCACTCGGCCATCAGCCCGGCTGCACTTGCCGCAGGCTGCCATCTGGGGAGAGGGAGTAATTGGGGGGCTGCAGGAGAGCTTCCACCCCCAGAAGCCTGCAGAGCCAGCCCAGTCCTCCCCATCGGGGGCTCGTACCCCATTCCTCCCTCACCTCCTTCCACTTACCCTTCCCTAGCCCCCCTTCTTATTGATGTACAAAATAAAGATAACGTTTCTTCCAACATTGACTCTGTCTTTATTAAAAAAACTGGGGGAGACTGGGAAAAGGAGGTGGGAGAGGGGAAGAGAAAGGCTGGGAGAGGGGAGGGCAACTAACATGATCAGGGGTTGGGAACAGGTCCCAGATGAAGAAAGGCTACAGAGACTGGGACTGTTCAGCTTAGAAAAGAGGAGACGGAGGGGGGACAGGATAGAGGTCTCTAAAAGCAGGGGTTGGGTGGAGAGGGTGCATTCATAAAAGTTCTTCCTGAGTTCCCATAAAGAAGGACTAGAGGACACCAAAGGAAAGGAATGGGTAGCAGGCTTGAAACTAGTAAGAGAAAGTTGTTGTTCTTGACAAAGCAAATAGTTAACCTGTGGAACTCCTTGCTGCAGGAGGCTGTGAAGGCTACAACTAGAACAGAGTTTAAAGGGAAGTGAGATCAAGTCATGGAGGTTGGGTCCATGGAGTCCTATTAGCCAGAGGGTAGGAGTGGTGTCCCTGCCCAAAGTTTGTGGAAGGCTGGAGAGGGATGGCACGAGACAAATGGCTTGGTCACTGTCTTCGGTCCATCCCCTCCAGGGTCCCTAGGGTTGGCCGCTGTCGGCAGACAGGCTACTGGGCTAGATGGACCTTTGGTCTGACCCAGGACGGCCATTGTAAGCTCAGGGCTCAGTGTCGGGGGTCTCAGTGGACCCCCTTGATTTTCATGCACACCTGGTCCTGGGTGGCCAGGCTGGCAGCTCTCCTGCCCTAGACGGCCACTTTCCTGTGCCTAGTGCAGAGATCGTGGACGAGGTCCATGATGTCCGCACTAGCCCAGGAAGGTGCCCGCCTCTTGCAATCCAGGGGAAGCTCCCGGGAGCCGCCAGCCTGGTCCCGGCAAGAGGGGGTGGGCTGGGGGGCATCGGGTGGGTGGCTCTGTGCCGTGCCAGGTGCAGGGTCTGCTAGCTGGGTGCTGGCAGGCTTGCACCTGGCACGGGCACCGTAGCCAGCCCGTGCCCCTTTAAGGGGTCCGGGGCCGGGAGGGGGGCATAGAGTTTCCCTGGTGTTGGCCAGAGCGGCCACCAGGGAAACCTGGGGAGGGCTAGCCTCCCACTAGTTCGAACTAAAGGGCTACACAGCCCTTAGTTCGAACTAGCTAGTTCGAACTAGGCGTTAGTCCTCGTAAAATGAGGTTTACCTAGTTCGAACTAAGCGCTCCGCTAGTTCGATTCAAATTCGAACTAGCGGAGCGCTAGTGTAGCACCTATTAAAGTTAGTTCGAACTAACGTCCGTTAGTTCGAACTAACTTTGTAGTGTAGACATACCCTCAGACTAGGGAAATGGATCCAGAAAAGCAACTATCCAGCATTGGTCATTTTGGCAGGACATTGGGAAAAGTAGCCAGAACTGCTTGAGTTACAATATTGGACTGGTTTAAATGTGAAAGAAAATGAATGGGCAATACAATAATAAGGAATTTTATATTTTATAGTCTAGGCTTAGGAGAAGGTAAAAGGAAACACTTTTGACCTCCCTTTGTGATGATAGCTCATTTAAGCATACAGGCTTTTTTTAATAATTAAAATGTATTTCCAAATGTATTTCCTTTCATTTGGAAAAAAAAAGCTTTAAAGTGACTTTTCCTATCCAGGCTTAGATGTCCAAGTATAATTATTGGCCTATTGCGCCGTTCAAAGGAGGAATATTGTTGTAATTGCCTTGTTTGCAAGAATAAATTATTTTTTTTCAGATTGGCAGAGGAGAAAGTGGAGATAATTAGATGTATCATAAGTTGGAATTTTGATTTTGCTGAGAGATAAGTGTTTAAGCTACTAGCTTTGTTGTGTTAGGGTTTTCTCATTAGTTATTTTAATAGGTGGTTTTATATTGATTTTCCCATTAACTGCTGACATAATGTCATTTAAAACACTTAAACTTTAAGATAGGACCATCGTGATCATTCGGCCTGACCTCCTGCAAATTGCAAGTTGCAGAACCTCACTGACTCCTGTAGTTGACCATAAGACAGATGAGAACATACTGGCAACTTCAGAAATTGGCCTTATGTGTCTGGATTTTTTATTTTGGGGGGAGCTAATGCACCATAATCACCATCACAAGGCAAATCCCAAATATATTAAAATTTCTAATTTAAATAACACTTTTTCAAGATCACTAATCTTGTTTTCCAAGCTAATTCTCACTAATGATGACCCCATTGATTGGACTGAATTATGTGGCTCCCAGATAGTACTCAGACTTGATTTGTCCCAAGTTCTTAGAGGATGGTGCTCGGTGGAAGAAGTGAAATTTATAAACCATAAGAATCAAGGGGAAGGCTGACAAACCTCTTTTTAGATCAACAAGCAACCTGAGGGAAGACTGACATTCCAGGATCTCCCATCACCTTTAGGCTAAGGTCATAACATCAAACATCAGGCCTTTCCAGTCTTTGATCAATTTTTTGCATCTGAACAATGATACTACAAAATGGTGTGCCAGCAGAACATCAGCATCTGGCTCATAGACTACAAGGCCAACTCCTACACTTCAGCAATTCAGAAGATTGCAGGATCTGAAAAGCTTGCAATCCCCCCTGTTACTGTCAGTGACCAGGACATGAGAACTCATGCCCAGTGACTAATGGAAATAAGGAGCAGCAGTTGGCAGCCAGGAATTAGAGCCCAGGGTCAGAGCTGAGGCCAGATGCCAGAGCCAACAGTCAGAACTGAAGTCAGAAGAACTGGAGCTGAGACTCGGGGCCAGGTTAGCTGGAGTGACGAAGGGGCAAGACTGAGTCCAAAGGAGGAGCAGGACATGGGCAAGGCCGAGAACAAACAGCACAGGAGCTCTCACAGCCAAAGGCAAGTGATTTGAACAGTCACTGAATTGCTGATGCAGCTGCTGAGCTTAAGTACCAGTCTACTGACTCCTCCAGCCAGTTGGGCAGTGGTGTCAATCAGGCAGCCCACTTCAGGCCAGCTGCATTTGTTAGACTGCCCAGAGTCTGGCTCTGCTGCAAGTCCTGATTCCATCACCTGGATTCCATCCATCAAACGCTTTCCAAAACATTCCTGCACCAGCATCAACTTCCCAGATAGAGGGATCAGCTTCAGTAATGGAACCCTATAAACGACTAGTTATAAAAAGTACATGGATCTCCACACTTACCTCCACAAATCCAGCAACCAACCCAGATACATCAAGAATAAACATTGAGGTAACAGGAAATTGTAGTTAAAACAGTTGACAATAATTGGAAGGTCAGTTCAATGTCAGAAACATAGCCATACTCGCCTTATCAGTCAGAAATCTCATTGACTTTACAATGAGTAGGATAGTGCCTGTATTGCTAAGAGGGGCTTATTTTACTGAATTTAATATTATATGTGATATAGCTGTGATATAGCACAGTAAAACCTGTGCTATCTGGCACTTAACTATCTGGAAAACTTTAGATAGTTTTCTATCTAAAACTGGCAAATTTCTTCGGGACTTTGATCTAGTGTGGCACTTTGATCCGGCCGGCCGGGGGCTGGTTTCAGCCATGCGGTGTGGTGCTTTGATCTGGCCAGCTGGGAGCTGGGCCGGTCAGCTGCAGCTCCAAAAAGGGACCCTCAGATAACCAGAATTTTTAGATAACCAGAACGCCTTAATCCTCGAGCATGCTGGATAACACAGGATTTACTGTATAATATTAACGACTAGCCAATAGCCTGTCATAAGACAGGATTTTCAGGTCTCTCCTCCTCGTCTCTCTCTCTCTCTTCTCCTACTACTGCCCCCCCCCGCTCTCTCTCAGCTCTCCTCCACCTCCTGCCTCTCTCTCCATCTCTCTCTTTCTCTTCTCCTCCTCCTCCTGCCTCTCACTCGGGGGACAGTGGAGCCCAAATGGCTGTTTGGGCTCCACGCTCCCCGTGTTACATGTGGAGTGCGGAGCCCAAACAGTTGCTTGCACCACTTGCTCCCGTGCGGTGGCCTGGCTGAGTGGCACAGAAATCAGGTAAGTGCCATTGCGGGAGGCAAATGGGGGAGGTGACATTCACAGCCAGGGGGAGGGGCCTGGAGCCGCTATCACGCCACACGTCACTGCCCCGCCTCCCTTCTCCTCCTGCCATGGCGCTCGGCTGACTTCTGCGCCGCTCAGCCGGGCCGCCGCAGGGGAGCAAGCGGCACAAGCGGCCATTTGGGCCCCGTGCTTCCCATGCAGCATGGGGATGCTGCATGGGAAGTGCGGGGCCCAAACGGCTGCTTGTGCCGCTTGCTTCCCTGTGGCGGCCCAGCTGAGCAGCGCAGAAGTCAGCCGAGCACCACGGTGGGAGGCGAAGGACGTGACTCAGGCAACAGCACCACCCAGAGGCAACAGCCAGCATTTCAGAGTTACAAAGTCACAGACAATGGGCTACTGTATATCTATATGATGTGTAATTAACACATTGACTCTAAGGACTGTGGTTTACGCTGTTATAAGGATTGATCCATGTAAGGCTACTTTTGATTCTTATTTCTGAATGATCATTACTTCCTTAGGATAAGGTTCTCTAACACATATAGGTTGTATAATCAAATCAAATTGATCAGCCCCCCTTCTTGTTACATTATTCCTTGCGAAAATGGCGATCGGGGATTTTTTCCGGAAAAGCGCGTCTACATTGGCCACGGACGCTTTTCCAGAAAAAGGGCTTTTCCGGAAAAGCATCCTGCCAATGTAGATGCTCTTTTTCTGGAAATACTTATAACGGAAAACTGTTCCGTTTTAAGCATTTCCGGAAAATCATGCCAGTGTAGACGTAGCCAAGAAGTAAAATGGAATCTCAATCACTGTAAGTATTTAAGATCAGGTTAGACCAACATCTGTCAGGGACGATCTAGATGGTGCTTGATCCTTCTGCAAGACCGGAGGACTGGACTCAATGATCTCTCAAGGTCCTTTCCTGTTCTAGTATTCTCTGATTCTATGAAAAATCTGTCTCCATCAATGCTGCTTGTTATAATGGATTTGAAGGGGGTAAAAGGCAAATCTTCAAAAACAAATTGAATCATAGAATCACAGAATACAAGAACTGGAAGGGAACATGAGAGGTAATCAAGTCCAGTCCCCTGCACTCATACCAGCATAGGAAAATGAAGCGGCGATTTAAATAATCGCCACTTCATTTAAATTTACATGGCTGCTGTGCTGAGCCGATCAGCTGATTGTCGGCTCAGCGCGGTAGTCTGGAGGCGCGGGTGTCGACATCAAGGGCATTTGTCGACCACCCAGGTCCTGGGATGAGGCATACCTGGGTGGTCGACAAATGCCTTTAATGTCGACACCCGCACATCCAGACTACCGCGCTGAGCCGACAAACAGCTGGTCGGCTCAGCGCGGCAGCCATGTAAATTTAAATGAAGTGGCGATTATTTAAATCGCTGCTTCATTTTCCTATGCCTGGTAGCCTAATCTACATGCCTCTGGCGACAGAGGCATGTAGTCTAGATGTACCCTAAGTGGAGTATTTTGCCACCATCTAAATTGTTGATGAAGATATTGAACAGAACTGATCCCAAAACTGATTCCTGCAGAATCCGACTTATTATGCTCTTCCAGAATGACTATGAATCATTAAAAAATTACTCTCTGAGAATAGTTATATAACCAGCTATGGACCCACCTTAGACTGTATTTCCCTAGTTTATAGATAAGAAAGTCATTCTTTGGAAACATAAACCAGACTATATTCTAATCGGATCACTTGTGTATCACTCTTTTTGCCTCTGGTTCCTTCTCACTTCTGTGTTCTACTTTTTTTTACTACAGACTATGTCCCAAAATCTCTGGAAGTGATAGAATGGGATTTTCTAGCTTGGTATCTGCCTTTTTGCTTACTAGTTATGAACTAACCTATAAACTAAGGTATGTCAACACTTTTCTGTTCCAATTGTTCGTCAAACAAAGAAATATATTCTGAAAAATGTCTGATTTCATTGGGAAAAAATCCATATTTAATTGGAAAGTTTAATGTGCAGAAATCAAAATATTTTACTCAAAAATAAAAATTTTTGGACTGAAATTATTTGCCAAAATTGGAATCTTCCATAGAAAATGTTGGCATATTATTATTTCTCCACTTTTATCTATAGATGCTGGAACTAAGGATGCTGAGGGTGCTGCCTCATCTGCTGGTTTGAAGTGGTTTCCATTGTATACAGGTTTTACAGTTTGGTCCAATGCCTCTCAGCAGTCCCCCTATAAAAATTGTTCCAGCACCCTTGCTTTTGTCTAAACTTTTTGCTGTTTTGCCACCTCACCTATCAGCTCTGGCTATATCTAGACTACACTGATCTATCGGAAAAAGGTAACAAATTGCACTCTGCAATTTGCTTGCTTTTTTCCAATAGTTTTTTTGGAAGAAGCTTTTCTGAAATTTGGCTCATCTACACTGGGCCAAATTTTGGAAAAACCTCTCCTTTCGGAAGAGCCCTTCTTCTTCATGGAAGGAGGAATACAGGGCTTCCGAAAGAGCGCATCTGCTCTTCCAGAAAAAAAAGCAGAAGAGCAGAGCTTTTTTGGGATGGAAAAACCCCGTAGTGTAGACATAGCCTCTAACATAAAACCAAGGCATTTAAAGTGACACATTATCAGTTTCACGTTAGATTTTAGTGCTAGATTTCTCCTTGTCACAACACTATATTTTTCGCGTGGGCTGCCTTATGCACCCTTGGGTATCTAATATGAGTCAGTCCCAGACAAATATTTTCTTGAAGTCTACTTCTAATTTTATACATTGCTTTTAAAACTGTTCCCAAGATCCTGCAATACTGGCTGTTGCCCCTAATTCCAGATTAACTGTCCTTTTCATATTTCACCTTTTTATGCATTCTTGTTTGTGCTTGTTACTTAATGGCAATGGGCCTGTTTCTCTTTTTTATTGGGCTTTGGATCAGGCTCATAAACTGGTTTAACCTCACTGACATTACTTTGGATTTATCTGAGTTTAAATGAGAAAAGGATCAGACCCACTGTATGTTAGTCTCCTCAGTCTAACATTAATACTGTGCTCAAAATCTCTGCAAGCAGTTTCTCTACTTTTGCTCAGCACTAAGCATCTACTAATATGGAACAACCCAAGTTTATCTTGTCATCTCTTTGTAACGGCATTGAAATTATGAATGTTCATATTATTTTCCCTTCTTGCAAATTGCCATTTTTTTGCTACTTCTATTTTAAGGGGAGAGTATCTGTACCTATTCTATCCTGAAATAATCATCTCTCTTTTCTGTAAACTTCACCACCATGCTGCTGACAGGTCAGCTCTGGCTGGCTGGCATATTTCCTTCTCACACTGACTGCACAGACACAAATATCTGTCAAAGGCTGAATCTTGAATCTCATCCTATTGTTCATTTTGCCCTAGACCTGCTCTGCCATTGCCCTGTTTTGTCAGAGACCAGCTGTGTTATTCTCCATGACAGGAGATCCTACTGTGACCTTCCCTCTACCTTGAACTCCTCATGACTCCTGTACCACAATGCTTGAACTGCTGCTGTTCTGCAAGCTGATTTTCTTTCCTTTCCCCCCCTTCTCCTCAGTGTTTGTACAACAAAAATAAGAGAGCTAAATCCATAGCATACAATCAAGATTTCCATAGCCAGTGATGTTTCCTTTGTGGAAGTTCTTTTGGTTGCCTTATTTATTATTAAATAACACTCTTTAGAAAGCAGAAAATAGTTTCTTAATCACTGTGACTCCTATTCCTTTGGTCGTACTTTGTCAATTGTTGGTACATTTTCACAGCTAGAGTGGTAGGCTATTGTGGTCATCTAAACTCAGGATTACTACATCTTTTTAATACCCAACCTGTAGTGTTTTATTTTCTCTAAATGAGTTTGTATAATAGACAAAAGTAACATACTGAATATTTTTACTTTGGGGTAGAAAATAGTTTTCATGCTGTCAACCCAGGCCAGCTTGACTCTTTTTAATCCTTTGTGTGCCTCAGGGTGTACATGAAAGGCAGGCCAGTTTTAGCTATCACTCAATACGGTAAAAATACCAGATATCATTTTGTGTCCTAGAATATCTCCATTCAGTCCTGATAAAAGCCTCTTTATTATAAATTTAGCTATCCACGCAATGCATTTGAAACATCCCTATTGTTAGACATTTTTTCCAGTGCTTTGTGTTAACATTAAATTAGATTATATATTAAATACATTTTAATTGAGTTTATTGATTAAGTATTTTTGAAGGAAACAATTAATTCACCATAAATGCAAGGAGACCCAGGCATTCAGCATTTTTCTTATTTTTCCACATTTTCACTATTCTCATGCTTTGTGTCCTCCTGGGACAGTGATTCATTAAACTACCTTTTCACTTGCTTTTATTAAATGTTTCTCACCCTAAATGAAGACATTTTATACTTAGAAGTCAGGTAATCTTAATTTCTTTTAAATGGACTGGTTATGCAGAATGAACTGCCCAGGCCTAGAACCTCCTTTGATGAAATATTCTAATGAAACAAGTTCATCCTTGTTAATTTTTGCCTTTTGAAAGATTATAAAATTAATAAAAATCAGTCAGTGATGAAAGATTTAAGAACTCTCCAAGGTCTGGATATTCACAAGTTCTTACTGTTGGTCTAGCTCCATTCTAATTGAGGTTGATGGGAATTTAACCATTGCTTTCAGAGGGAGTACTTCCAAAAACACTACATTGAAACTATCACATGCAGATGAAAGGCTACCATTTTGTTTATATAGACTTAAAACATTGGCTTGACTTTTGACCACCTTCAAGTTACATTATAGTGTTACTAATTTATGAAAGGCACCTACACCTGCTACTAACTTCCCGTTTCCCTTCCCTCATTCTGTCATTTAGTCACTTTCTCATATTATCTGAATCTTGAATTGTGAGTTGTTGGGGAAAGGGGCCTTCTTTGTATAGTGTGCCTAGCACAATGGGATCCTGTTCTCTGACTGAAATCCTTAGTAGCTTCGAAGTACCTTTGTAATATAAATAAATACAGTATGAAGTTATTCTAAAATTTTGTCATTTTTATTACTCTGTTTAAACTAACGATGGGGTAATTTCTGGAGCAACCTATGAGAAATTATGCAAACACTGTTTGATTGTGGAAGACCAGAGTATGCTGCAGGAATGACATGCTGCTTCCACAACTGCAGTCCACACCCCCCACACTAACAGGCAGAAATTGGTGTACATTTAAAAATATGATAATCAAGTTTCAAAATAGTTTAGGAGTGATATTAGAGCCAATTTTTCTTTCAGCTACCATGCGGCAACCCCCCTGTGAAATCCATGCTGTTTCTTCTTAGTATCCTGCCATATTGCTGGTATGATATAGTTGGTATTCCAGGGGGGCTTCATCCAGCCCCAAATATTCTACAGTAGCAGGAATTGAGTAAGTGATTTTACGGCTTACATTTATTAAGCCTATTGATATGCTATCTTATTTTCACTAAAGACCAACCCAGGATTACACTAATATTGCTTTTATTAAATGCCATTATTGAATTAAATGGAAAAGGGATTGAACCTGATCACACACATACATCCATAAACTAATATACAAACAAACCAACCCCATCTTTTGCTTATAGTTATTAGTCTGTTGCTCACATTAACTCACTGGTCAGGCAAGTTAAATGTGAGGGGGAGGAGTGGAGGCTTCTTTCGGTCCAGACCAACGCTCTGATCTTGACAAGATGAGACCCAGACATTCATGCAAGATATCCCATCTTTTATAAAACTTTTCTCCCATTCAAGTCTATACATTTTGCTGCATCAGTTCTTATATCTGTTTATCTGGAAGTCATTCTTCTTTGCCATCTGATATCAATATGTTGGTGCTTCCTTCCCAGTTTATTTCAAGGCTGTCTTGTTTGTAAAAGGGTGCTTGGTCTTAACTCCAGGGCCTCATTGATCTGCTTTGTTTTGGGCCTCAGTTTATAGTAGGTTGACACCTCTGAGACTTCCAGCCTCCTCTTCCACCATCTGGACTCTAAAACTGTTGGGCCCACAAGTTGTTATCTTGCCAAACAATCATATTCCAAACTCATTCACTCCCCCTCCTCAGGAACTACACAATTATTTCACACATGGGAAAAAGGATACAATTGTCCATACAAATGGTATCAATCTATTTCAGTGCAAAGCTTCTATTAGTACAAACGTTTAATCATTCATCATATTTTCTTTATAACACAATCTATTTTCCAATTATTTCTAAGAGCAAAATTTCGATCATGCTGAATCACAAGAATCCTTCTGATCTCTTTCTCATATAATGGGAGGTTACTGAGCTCCAAAGGTTACAAAACTTACATTCACATTATACTGAAATTTACATTTACATTATATTGTATCGGGCAGAGGCTTTACACAACAATATACAGCACTTATTTTCATTTTTTGTTTTACTATTAAAAAGTGTTAGATAAGTAGACTTGTGGAAAATACATTCCAATCAAAAATATATTTTCTGTATTAGAAGAAAATGAACATAGGTAGGAACAGCTGTGGTACAGCAAGGAGGTACCCATGTAATGGAAGAGAGTGTCAGAGGCATATTTAGTAGAATCAAAATTCATGTGCTTGACACAAAGGAAGTCTGAGGAGTTAAAACTGCTCTTCTGGTGATGCTGTCAATCTCTCTAGTGGGGCCAGCTGTCCAATTAGCATGTCATTTGGCAGCCAGCTGTATAGCTTTAAGCCTCCCTTCCTGGCTAGCATTTGCTTCAAAGATATTTTCCTCATCAGGCAAATTGATTCATATTCACTTACCTGGGAAAATTACTTGTAAATGAATATGAAGTGGCGAGGATCTGGCTAGTAGCCACAGGTCACTGGATCTTCCATCAGTTATTCAGACCTCCTCATCTTAAGCTTTATTTTATTTTATTCTGTCTCTTCCATACAACTGATTAATGGGACACTGGAATCTTTTTTTTATTTAAACTTTCACAATTGTCCTACCAGTTTATATATCCATGAGAAAAATCAAACACACTGCTTTACATTGGACTTACTATAAAGTAGTCAGGGTAATTTGTGTTTATTGCTAAGGGCCAAGTCACAGTGTAGGATATGGTGTGTGGCATTGATTGGTATGCACAAACTAAAGAGGAGACAAAAGTCTGGCAAGTGATACAAAACATCAACACCAGACATAGCTCAGTCTCTTTTTTTTAAATAAAGGAGTAGGGCTGGAGCCACTGTCTGAGTATTTATTGAGGACATTCTCCCTTGTTAAAAGTGCTTGAGTGACTTTAGTGGCTTCAGTGGATACTGGAGAGATAAATTTGGCTCATTTTTTTTGAACCCATCCTGCCTTATTTAGATTCTTGCAAGCTTGGCTCAAACATCAGCCTTGTATTAGTGCAGCTATTATGTCAACACCTCGCCTGCAGTCAAAGGGAATAATGAAATCATTGTTTGTCTAACAAAAGAACTGCCAAAAGAGAATAGATCTCATGAGTCACTGCCTGCTTTGTAATTCCAGATCTCAGTGCTTTGCTGCTGTTGCTCCCAATCTGAGGACTCAGAAGTAGCCTACCTGCATGAGTCAGGTCAGGCTGGAGCTTCCTTCTTCTAACCCCCCTTAGCCTGCCTAGTACTGCTCTCACAAAGGTGCTTCAATGGGAACCAGATCCTGTATCTTCCCGGATCAGGGCTTAACTGCCTCTCTTTGCTGGGCTGCTCCTTATGTGCAGGGTTGCCCCAGCAAGCACCCTAATTGATTCTTTACAACTTCCCCTGATTGACCAGAGCTCTACACAGGCTTCCTTACAGCCTGCATTAGCCCCTTCCAGCCAATGTGAGGCAGTTGCTCTACCACAGCGAGGAAGCCAGTGGCAAAGCAATTAGAGTACTCGGCCTGTCGGCCACCTGGCACACAACCTTGGGAGAATGCACGCTAACCCGATGTATCCTCACCATTAGGGTATCGCTAAGGGGGACTGGACCTCAGCCACTCTCCTGGGTCTGGGTTTGGGGATGAAGGCAGATGGAAATGATCCCAAGAATAAGTATGGCAAGTCCAGGTTGCGGAAAACAATGCTCGGTTTTTAGTAAGGTCAGAAGTATATCATCTGCACATGGGATTAATATGGGCAGAACCTGGGAATACCTGGGAGGGATGGCCACAAGAATCACCTCGCCTAGTTCGATCTAGGGTGGTAATGTAGTCAACTGGAGTTGCAAATGAAGCCCGGGATTTGAATTTCCCGGGCTTCATTTGCATCTTGCCGGGCGCCGCCATTTTTAAATGTCCGCTAGTTCGGACTCCGTGCCGCACGGTTACACGCGGCACGAACTAGGTAGTTCGGACTAGGCTTCCTATTCCGAACTACCGTTACTCCTCATTTCACAGAGTCCGCGCGGCACGGAGTCTGAACTAGCAGACATTTAAAAATGGCGGTGCCCGGCAAGATGCAAATGAAGCCTGGGAAATTCAAATCCCGGGCTTCATTTGCAACTCCGGTTGACTACATTACCACCCTAGTTCGAACTAGGGTGGTAGTGTAGACATACCCCTACAGTGCACAAAGAGGATATTCCCTCAGCACTGGGTGGAACAAGAAAATAGAATGTGTTGGGAGGGTTCAGCAATGCTCATTGATCAGGCTCTGGATGGTGGAACATATGTGGTAAGTGTGGGGTTTGGTTTGGGTAATTTCTCCCTGCAATTTGGAAACTCCACCTATTGGATTTATATATTAACTGTGCAACAACTTAACCGGACCAGATACCTGATGGTGCCAATTAATTGGATTAAAGCAGTACCTGAGCCTACCTGGGTAAATTGGGACACTTTGACACACCTGGTAAAGCAGCCCCAGGCTGAACAATGCCAAGTGCAAATCCTGGAAGCCCGGGCTATCCAAGGGGCTAATGCATTCCAACTGGCAACTAAAGTGCTTGCAGATTGTGCTTGGACTGATATAGCCTGTACCTTCAGAGATGCCTAATGGACACTCATTCACTCCTCATTTAAATTGTCCATGCTGTTGGGATTTTATTCCTACTAATTGTATTGTTAATTTTACTGAGCTCCTACTGATAGTATTGCAGATTCTATTGATGACAAGTTTAAGGCTGTGCACTGCCCTGACTGCTCCCAGAAGCCAAACCAGTAACCAACCCACATGTGTGACCTGCCTTTCCTATCTCCCCATAGCATGAATGGTGGAACAAGATACTGTGCAGTTAGAGCCAGGACCTCTAGCCCAGATACCTCGCCAGCCAGTGTGTGGGAAGGAGAGGCTCCTGGGCTCTTCTTTGAAAGACGGTGGGGGATTGTTGAGATATGTAAATGAATACGAGTCTGGGACAGTGGTAAGGAGTTCAGCCACAGTAGGCATTACCCTTGAACAGGCTCTTCCCCTTAATTTTTGCAGCCTAGAAAAATAGGTAAGCATGCTGATGCTATTCTTTGTCGTGTCTTTTGCTTATCCTCATTGGCGCTATATAAAATATCTTCAGGTTAAATTTCTTGTAATCTCTGTAACTGATTTAGAAAGTTAGTAGTGTAAAAAGTGTTGATTTAATTAACAATGCTGTAAATAGTAATTAGGGGAGGGTATAATGATATTAAGCACCTACTTATTAATATTCATTTTATGGGCGTTAACATTACTAAATAAGATTTTAGGGAAAGTAAAGATAGACATGTGAATTAACATACTGAAATAGATCAGTGATTAATTGGTGACAATTTGTTGCCACTTGGATGTTGTATTGAATGTCTAAGGTAAACGTGCATGGGCAATAAAGCAGTTCTATTTACCCCATCCACTCCTAGGTCACCTGTTTCTTCTCTAACTCTGAACAGCACTTGTTCAGCAGCTGTGACCCAGCGGCCTGTTCACAGTACCACTCTGGCTTCCACCTGACTTGGTTACTCCAGCAGGTTGACCCCAACACACTTTGTCCCAAATTTCCACAAAGCCACATATTCTAAACTGTCCAGTTTATAGTTGGACAGTTCAGCGAAATAATAAGGTTTGTTTTGTTCCTTTTTAAAAGACATATCAAGCTTAATAAGATAATAGAGTAAACACACTCTTCCCTTTAACTATATCACCGAGTTGTTTTATGGTAAAAATGAAATCAATCTATTAACAAAATGTATATATGATCAAGTTCAAGAATGCAGATAGTTGAATGTAAAACAAAAAACACCGTTCTAAAAGTCTAACATTTAATCTAGCAAGATACAGGTTTTGTTGAAAATGGTTTTCATTACCAGTCACTTTTCCCAATCACGACTATCTTTCCCTCAATCAGGACCTTCTGCAAAAGTAGAAGATGTTGGCTTTCTTGTTTTCCTAGTTGTAAGATCTTTGCGTAAAGAAGTTTCTCACCTATATACAGTTCCAGAGACTTCAATCTTCTCTTGGTTGAAGGACACATCTTTCTTAGCATGCTCTGGTCTCTTGTATTTGTCTAGTGATGTATGCCAAAGATGGCTTCTGTTTTTACTTACATGTTCCAATATTCATTACACTTGTTTCAAAAGGCAGGATGACTTTATGCTGTTCTTCCCTTGCTGAGGGCTTTGTAAATTAGGCTTTTATTGTTGATCATTCCTTCATGTTTAATTTACAAAGCAAACAGGTAGATATCTGTGATGTTCCTTCCTATCTGGACAGTCTGTACAGCCTAATAGCAATGAATATCTACAATGCCTTAGGGTACGTCTAGACTACCGCATTTTGTCGACGGAAGTTTTGTCGACAGATACTGGTGGAATGAGGAGTAATGGTAGTTCGGACTAGGAAGCCTAGTCCGAACTACCTAGTCCGTGCCGCGTGTAGCCGCGCGGCACGGGGTTCGAACGAGCCGGGATTTAAAAATGGCGGCGCCCGGCTTATGCAAATGAAGCCTGGGAAATTCAAATCCCGGGCTTCATTTGCAAGTGCGGTA
The DNA here is from genome assembly GCF_052426305.1 of Pelodiscus sinensis. Classification (NCBI taxonomy): domain Eukaryota; kingdom Metazoa; phylum Chordata; order Testudines; family Trionychidae; genus Pelodiscus; species Pelodiscus sinensis. The sequence continues at coordinate 54,985,947 of NC_143055.1, read as the reverse complement.
TGCCTACATTACCCTCCTACTTCGAACGAGGAGGCTAGTGTAGACATACCCTGAGAGTCAGCCCTGAGTCTTTATAACCTTTGAAATTGAACAAAGCTTCTTTCTCTTGCTGGATGTGGACACCATCCTGTCTTCTCATCAACTTCTAAATCTGAAGTTTGCCTCCACTGCTTGTTAGCCTGGTGGGTCTGTTTACAGCTCACATGTAAATATTCTTTTGTTTTAATAGAACTATTTGACAACTCCCCCGACATACCTAGATCACACACACTTTGATTATAATTTCAGCATATATTCACAACTCTTAATACCTCTTACATACACAAGAATATTTACGATCAGTGAATTGTTAATTTTCAAGTGATACCACACCTGGCTTATTTTGTACAGTACAGAGTTTGTAAGAACAGTGATAGAAATGTAGCCGTGTTAGTCTGGTGTAGCTGAAACAAAAAACAGGACTATGTAGCACTTAAAAGACTAACAAGTTGGTTTATTAGGTGATGAGTTTTCATGGGCCAGACCCACTTCCTCAGATCAAATAGTGGAAGAAAATTGTCACAACCATATATACCAAAGGATACAAATAAAAAAATGAACACATATGAAAAGGACAAATCAAATTTCAGAACAGAAGGGGGATGGGGAGTGGGGAGGTAAATGTCTGTGAGCTAATGATATTAGAGGTGATAATTGGGGAAGCTATGTTTGTAATGGGTAAGATAATTAGAGTCTTTATTCAAACTTAGGCGTAAAGTGTCAAATTTAAGCATGAATGACAGTTCAGAGGATTCTCTTTCAAGTGTAGTCTTAAAAGGCCTTTGAAGCAGGATGAAGGTAATCAAGTCGTTGAGACAATGTCCTTTCTGGTTGAAATGGCAAGAAACTGTTTTTTCTTTGTGAGCCTGTCTAATATCTGTTTAGACAGATCCTTTGGCGAAGTGTGTTAGAACAGTGTGTTAGAACAGTGTGTAACGTGTGAATACAGGCACGTATAGGGTGTGTCTAGACTGGATGGCTCTGTCGACAGAGCCATGTAGTCTAGACACTCCCATAGTGTCTCAGGGTCATAACTAAATATATTATAGAATAATAAATTATGCCTAGAAAGTACTTTGAAGATTAAGAGTATGTTGCACACTGTGTGGGATGTAGCATGTCTTCATTCCAGGCATGACCCTGAACATGTTTATTAATTGGTATTGCTTGTGTGTTCTTTGGGATTTTCAATATTAATGACCCTCTCTGTGTTGCTTCTGTGTCTTCTCACTGCTGCCCAGTTGTCTCAAGTTTTAAAGGGATTTTGGAGGAGTGTGGTCCTTCCCATGGAGGATAGCTCCCTACCGGGTAATGGAGACAGAGGATAAGAGAACAACGGCTGTGACCTGCCTTGCCTATACCTATGAATTCCTTTCTTCTGGAAGGCAGAAGATATTTCTGATGCATGAAATGCAAGCTAATGACCACGTTGGAGGAATAGATACAGGTTAGTCTTGGGTCCAGGACTTGGAGTGGAGAGTGTAATTGTTAAATGACATCAAGCTTGGAGGGTTTGCAAATATGTTGGAGAATAGAATAAGGTTTGTAACACTGACAAATTGGAAAATGTGTTTGAATTCAACAAAATGAAATTCAATAAAGACAAGTGCAAAATATAAAATGCATACCCAGAACGTGGGAAATAACTGGCTAGGCTGAAAAGGATGTGGGATTACAGTCACTCATTCTATGAGTGATGCAACTGTGAAAAAGGCTACTATTCCAGGATATATTAACAGGAGTGTTGTATGTAAAACAGATAATTGCCCTGCTCTGCTGAGGACTGGGGGGAGGGAAAGGGAGAGATCTCAGTTGGGTTACTTTGTCCATTTCTGGGCACCACACTTAAGGAAAGATGTGAACAAATTGGAGAGAGTCTAGAGGAGAGCAACACAAATGATGAAAATTTAGACAACTTGACCTAGGAATAAAGGTTAAAAATAAATAAATATAATAAGTACTGCTGTAAAGAGGACTGTGGTTAATTGTTCTATAAGATCACTGAGTGTAGGACAAGAAGTAATGGGCTCAGTCTGCATCAAGGTAGATGTAGATATTAAGGTTGTGGAATCCCCTTCACTGGAAGATTTTTAAAACAGGTTGGAACACTACCTGTCAAGAGTGGTCTAGGTTAACATGTACTTGCCACAGGAAGCCAGATTAGTGCCTTTGAGGTCCTCCCCAGCCCTACATTTCTCTGATTCTGTGAAAGGCAGCATGGCAGACAAACAGTCCTCTGCCTTTGAGACATCTAATGGCAAATGTGCACAATATCTCCTGAATCTTCCTATTGACTGGGGTAGCTCCAGGCCTTCCCAAATATAGGACACAATCCTACCTTAATGTGATTTAGTAGCTCATTTTCCAGTCCCCTCCCCCTCCTCTTACAAAACATAAAAATAACAAGGAAAAGTGATTTCAAACTAATAGAGAAGCTGGATAATATTAAATCTGAGGCACCAAACACTTAGAAATCAAGAAGTTCCAAAACATCTGTTTGGTCACATTGCACATATTCATGAAGAAAAACTGCATGTTACTTCAGCAGTGTTTTCAAATACCTCGAATATTTGAAACTTGTCCAATTTATTGTGTCAGAAACCTTAGACCTTCTCTTGCTTCATCCAGGCTATGTCTAGACTGCAAGCCTCTTTCGAAAGAGGCTTTTTTTCAAAAGAAAAAGCTTCTTTCAAAAAGAGCATCTAGACTACAACCAGTACTTTCGAAAAAGCAAGCCGCTATTTCGAAAGAGAGCACCCAGGCAATCTGGATGCTCTCTTTCGAAAAAGCACAGTTTGCATTACATAGTGCCTTTTTTCGAAAGAGCACTTTTGAAAAAAGGTGTTATTCCCCGTAAAACAAGGTTTTCCATGGTCGAAAAAATGGCAGCATTCTTTTGATTTTCTTTCGAAAAAAAGCAGCAGCAGTCTAGACGCAGGGGAAGTTTTTTCGAAAAAAGGCCACATTTTTCAAAAAAACCCTGTAGTCTAGACACACCCCCAGTGTCCATGGGAATTTGGTCCTTGACTCAGATAGGATTAGGATCAGGGCTCTTAACATTTTAGAATGGGTGTATATGAGTGCTTGATTGCCCAATTTTCATAGTACACTATTGTTTTTGCATTCACTTATCTTAAAAGAACTGAGCATATCAAACAGTTAGGCAGCTATGATTAAAAGAAAAACCTCTGAGGATTAAGAAAGAAATGTGTAGAAGCTAGAGCTGTTATTTTGCTATTAATATTTGATCACTCTCAGACTTAATACAGAGTACCAGCAGGGAGTGGTTTATAAAAATACTAAGTTTGTGTTTAGCTGGAGGCTCCGTATGGATAAGAAGCTGCTGAGTATCTTTAAATATCATGAGGAAATATGCCCAAACAGTGGGAGATAACTATTGGTTCTAAACAGAATCATGGGAAGGGCTGCTGCAAATTCTGGTTTTGACCCAGATAATGCCCCTGGTGAATTAAGAAGGAAATGGGAAACCCAAGAGCACAGCAATTTAAACAAATCACCTGCCATCATCTCTAACCACGTTGCTTAGCTGATCTCATATTTTTGTGTGTCTTCATTAACTCTCCATGACATTTTAAATAACCAGAATTAAAAACAATCACTAAAATTAGGGAGACAAATAAAATTCATAGCCATAGCATATACTCCAAGTAATAACTTTGCAGGAGTCCTTAACTCTCTCTTGTTTTACTGATTTAGAGAATATAAATGTTTTTAAAAATTGAAAAGTTCAAAAGGGATGCTTAATGAGGGGAACAATAGCTCAATTAGTGCTGACAGGTAGAAATGACTACCTAATATAAATACATGAAACCCAGTTTCAGCTGAATTACAAAAAATGGCACAGGACATTATTCTCTAAATTGATTTTATTTAAAATGCTGCCTGAAGCAATTATTCAATGAGCTGTTTTCTGCTGAAGCTCTTTACCTCCACTATCTCTCCCAGATACAACAGCAAAGAATATAACTCTTCCATAGAAGAATGGTATAATCTTCTCTTTTGGTTTTCCAAAGGCTATCAGGAGGGTGTAAAAGATCCTAATATTGTCTAAATGTAATTTAAGGTTAGAATTTTTTTAAACATGTAGAGCCATTAATGAGTGTAACAATGGATTCTTTTTGCACTCATTTTTTTCCAGTGTTGGAAATAAAGTCTGAACACTGTGGGTGTGGAGCAAACAAGCAAGAGGATTTATTACACACAGTGTTGGTGGAGTGCCACCCAGCTGGTTAGGTTGATGAACACTGCTAAGCAAAACATTACAGTAGATTAAATAGGGAGCTGATGGGCAGAGGGGAAACAATTGAATAGGTTCTAGCAGCAAGATGAAATAAGCAGGTAAGCCAATAAGCTAGGAAAGGTTACACAGTATCTCCACCCATCGTAAGTAAAACACCTTATCTCTAGTACAGATGGTTTTCCTTAACAAGCTAAATAAGCCAACACAAACAGAGTGGACAATTTAATGGCAACTTGTGTCTAATTGAGTTATGATGCGTCTATGGAAGAGACAGAGGCGCCTCGCACTGGCGTGATCCATGGGTCCATGGGCCCATTATCTAGGATTAAAGAGAAACAGTGAGAGTTTATTGCACTTACAAAATTAGCGAAGTTGTTTGGTACCAGTCTGCGTCTTATCTGAGTTGGTGCAGTCCCTCGGAATGTGGTTGCCAGGGCAACCATGCTGGGTCCAGGGTCCCTCCACTCATGCTAACTACATTTCTGTTAGGTTTATAGGCCTATTTCAGACTTTAGAATGGGAATGGGGGGTCTTGGCGAAATACCATGGGCTGCCTCAGACAATTTTACCCTACATCCAGAGACATTAAAAGAAATTGAAAGAGCAGAATAAACTTTTTCTTGAAAACAAATGTCATCATTATTGAAAAACCTTTTCATCATTATTGAAAAACCTTTTTTACTGAGGGTATGTCTACACTTGTACCCTAGTTCGAACTAGGGATGCAAATGTAGGCATTCGAAATAGTAAATGAAGCCGGGATTTAAATATCCCGCGTTTCATTAGCATAATCTCAGCCACATGCTGTTTCGGAACCCAGCTGATTCAAAAGTGAAAGTGAGCACCGGGCCACGTTAGTTCGAATCAAACCCTTTGGTTACTCAAATGAGGAGTAATGTTAGTTCGAACCAAGGGATTTGATTCCAACTAACACAGCCCGGAGCACACTTTCACTTTTGAATCAGCTGGGTTACGAAACAGTGCGTGGCCAAGATTAAGCTAATGAAGCATGGGATATTTAAATCCCAGCTTCATTTACTATTTCGAATGCCTACATTTGCATCCCTAGTTCGAACTAGGGTGCAAGTATAGACATACTCTGAGTCTGGTATTTCAGAAAATAATTTTAGAAAACAAATATAATTTCTATGAATCCATTCTGGGGGCTTGCACTTCAAAATACATAGGTACACTAGTGCTATGTCTAGACTGCAGAGAAGGAACATATCCATTTTTTCGGAACAGTTTCTGAAAAAGCAGACGTGTTATTTCGGCATCTCTGTATTCCTCTCAGTGAGAGGAATAAGGGATGTTGTAAAAGGAATATTTTCTGAAATTTAGCCCCGTGTAGATGGGCCAAATTTCAGAAAAGCCTCTTTCAGAAAAAAGTAGAAAAAGATACGCAAATTGCACTTCACAATTTGCATATCTTTTTCCGACTTTTCTTGGCTGTATAGACATAGCCTAGGTCTCTCCTTTGGCTCCTACCAGATTATACACAAACTAATGCACAGGCTTGGAGATGAAAGCAAAGGTGTTACTTAGTTGTGAAACAAAAGCTCGTTAAAGAACACATTTACAGAATGGACATCTATAGTCTATTATGCACAAATTGCTGCAAGACACTCAAGAAATCTGAGAAAAGAACATGTCACGTTGATTTTTGTGAACATTTATCATTAGTTCCTTACTACAATTAGGCAAACCAGAAAGGCTATCCTACATGGATGAATGACACAAAACTGTCTATTCTTTGTTCTGTTTAATAATTGATTTGATTCTAACTGCAAATGGCTGTACAAAATGTTATGTCATCTATATGAGACCACTTATTTCATTGGCTCCTTGCTTCCAAAAAAGAGTCTTCCATACTTTTGATATATCTAGCTAGCTTTATAGTATCCACTTTTTGTATTATCAGCAAGAAGTAAATACAAATTAAAGTAATACAAAGTCCATTTCATTTTTTTTTAAAAATGTATTTTGAATTTTGTTAATTACTCATTTGGTGAATTCCTTTTTTAAGACATGGAAATGACTTTGGACACTCAGATATTAAAACAGACAATAAATAAATTAATTATTAAGCACTTAGCTTACATAACAGAACTAAAAATAGGCATCAAACATGGCAAAAAGTCTAGCTGTGCATGCTTCTGAATTCTAATATGGAATATCAGAAATGGTTTGATAGTATCTGTGATGATAGCTGCCAGTTAACAATAACCATGAAATGCTATTACTTTCCTATCTCCTTTACAGGACAAAAGGAATGGGATCACAAAGGTGGGTTTTCGTGGTTTGATTTTCTGAATGAACAGTATCTAGACTGAATACCTTCTAATACTTTCTTTAGTCAGAAGATTAGAGGGCAATAGTTTTAGTGAGGACTGACCCTGAAAAAGAGAACCGAAGAAGCCATTAAATATAAACAAAAGATAAATTCCATTCTTTTTGTGAGATTTATTCTATTTTAGTAAACCATGGTGCAGGAGATGATATGTATTTAAGATCAAGTATGTGCGTGCGCCCACACATACAATTGGAGTGACAAGGGTTTGCTGGTTCAGATTATGAAACTGGTAGATTTAATGTGAATCTTTATATCTCTGGCTTTACTTTTTGTTCATAACACTAAATAGCTGATCAAAAAAATATTGAAGAGACAGTTCTTGGGAAACAAAAAAAAAAGTGTGCGTGTTATGGGCGTGGAAAGCTATTTGAGGTTCATAGGGCCGAGGGTAGCAGAGTGAAGCATAATGCATTAGTCTATGTAGCCTGAATAGCCAATATAGGTAAGACATGAAAAGGTTCTTAATGAGATAAGTAAACAGAAATGTCTGAAGTTTTGAAAAACTTAACGAACCTGTTAATCTTATAGCTCAAACCTGCCTTAGATCAAAATAAAAAGTGAGTAGGTTAGTCTCATCATAGCCATCAATAGGCATTTCACTGACACCAAAAAAATCACTGTACACTTGAACACCATTGACATGCTCTGCAATAGAGTGGTTCAAGTCTGGGAATTTTGCATGTCAGGATTAAGTGTTTGTAGTAAAGCTGCCTGTGCAGCTTCTGTAGTAGAGTTATCAGTAGAACTGATTGAATATTTAACAGAAATGAGTGTTTTATTGATTCCCCCCCCCATTTTTCAACCACTTCTCACTATCATTACCCTGCCAATATGTCCTCAACTATCCCTGAAGTAATGACCAATAGCTCAATGAGGGTGTTTCAATCTTTAGGTCATACTGACTCTTTGCCTTTACTTAGCTCTTCCACCTTGACCTCATTTTGTCCCACCTCAGTGTTGTCTTTGATCTTTAGCCCTGTCCCTTATCTTCAGTCCTTCCTCTCACTATTCAAGTACATATATTCTCATGATCTGAGAGAACCTCGTCTGAATCTTTTTGACTTGTACATTACATTACAATCCCTCTTCATATCTACTTCCAAGCTCCTTGAGCAAACCATCCATTCCTGTCTTCTCAAATTCCTTTCCTCACATTCTCTTTCCTCATTTCATTTCTATCTGTCTGCTTCTTTCTTTGTTCTACTTAAAACAACGAAATGAAGGGCAGTTATTCTGATAATGCATGTGGCCAGTTTTAACTTTACCTTTTTATCCTTCTAAGTCTCTGGAGCATTGCTTGAACTTTAGAGCTTCCATAGAAGAACCTGATTACGCACCAATATCTCATTTCAGTAGCTACAGTATTATAAAATCTAGCAGAAATCATGTCTACTGTCATTTAAAATATATATTGGACTGAAAAATAGTGTAAGAATAAGTGTGTATTCCTTGTGAGTTAGTGAATGGTTAATGGTAATCTTTTTTATCAACTTATGTCTAGCATTGAAAAATTGGAAGTCAACTTACTTACTCATTAAATCCTCAAATAGAAGCATCTTGTAATGATTTCCTTTTAACAATTACCTTGTTAAATACTTGCAAATCTCTGCACGGTCTCTGCATTGTGTTTCTTCCCTGGACATTCTCCATGTCTTGCATCATTCATTTTTTAATCATGCTCTAGTTTTCCAATATGAAAATCATTTTAGACTATTGTTCTAAAGTGCAACTAAGATATTCCATAGATCATAACCTATAAGCTTATAGCAGTATCCAATTTTCATCTTGTATTCCCCAGGAAGCCATCCTAATCCATGAAATACAGCTCTGTATTTTTCCAATAGGAAAGGCATTAAAATGTGATAATCTCTGATTGTCATTATTAGTTTAATCAATTTAAGATCCAGGTGTCTCTGAGAACAAATACTATTTGTGTCTTTCTGCTTAAAGGGTCACCTGGTGGACACTTTGCATCCTCTTTGTGTTTGCACTTTATAGGGCAAGTACCTTGCACATCCAAACTATCATCTCCAAACCCAAATATTTTTTAGTTGGTGGCTGTTCAGGATTATGAAAGCATTAACTGTTTATATGTGCATTTGAGGTTATTGCATTGACTTGTATGTCATCATTTAATTTAAACGTAACCTGCTGCCATTATTCTCCAATGGTAACTTCTGTGAACACATGGTTGGGTTGGGCTGTAGCAGCTGCTGCTTCTTCGATACCTGATTGTGATTCCCATTTCTCCCTTTTCATGTTTGTAGCATATCTGGCATTTTTCTAGTTACTTACCGGATATTTATTTTTCCTAAATGGCCTCAGAGTCTACTTTTCTGGCTACCACCCAAGGTTATAGATTGCCTGTGTGCCTCAGACTGTGTGGTTTTGTGTTTGCCTGAAAGAATTGTGAAGGTTTGCAAGTCTTTATGCTCTCTGTCCTCTTAAGACAGATTTTAGATGAACTTGTGACAGTCCATGTGTTAAAAAATGTTTACTGCTTTATTTGGAAAGCTGTCTTACTTGATTACCAGATTTTCATGGACTTTGGAAAAGTTTGCTCTTAATGCTATCTTGCCCCAAATCATTTAAATCATACTGGCAAATACAATCTCCAGACAGCAACTTTAATTTGTCCACCAGCTGTTTTATGGGTCCTCTTGGACCTTCTACTTTGTTATCAAATATATTACAGTATACAGTGTGTTAGCTTTTACAGTGACCCATTCAAATATCCTATAATACACCCCCAATTATATCTCTTCAGATGTCATTTCTAGTCCAGTATTATAAGTATTATAATCTAACCAGGAATTAGCAGGTACCAGTATTTTTCTTTCTTTGAATTTTAGGGCATCCTTGAAAATTAACTTGAAATTCTTCCTCTCCTCAGAAGGTTTATCCTTTTCTAATTCATAATAGGCTGCTGGAATCCAACAAACTCCATAAACCTGGCCAATCATTTTTCCCCCTTAGGCTACTTTGTAATGACTTTTTTTTTTGCTTGTATGAGTTGAATCTGTTCACAGTTTTTTCATTAAGAAATGACCATGTCAGAGACTGAGATAAGGAATGGACATTTTACAGATGATATTCTCAAATTCTAATAAGAACAACATTACAACTGGTAATAGCTCTTTGAGAATAACTAGCAATGAATACAATAAGTTACCGAGATCTTGAAAGGCCATCTGGTGAGCCCCAATACTTCTAGACAAGGGGGGCTGAACTGATATCACATATGCCTCATTGTACCCTCGTGCTAGTTGTTTTTATGGCTACTTTCCTTTCCTGAACATCCAGATGCAGTAAGTTACATTCAGAAGTGATATGTAAGAAGGCTTGAATAAGCTTAAGTATTCATGTGAGGTATATGTTTGTCAAACTCAGAATAAGTTGGCAAAGGTCCATTTTTCCCTTGCTGGCCTCCACACTTCTCCCTTGTGGTGACATGGGCCTCGGGTAAAGCACCCTCCATCTGCTGGGTCTGGGCAGTCAAAGGTTTAGGCTCTTCCTCTTCCCTTGGGATAGGGGGAGTCCAAGCTTTCCTCCTGAAGCTGCTCATTCCCCTGCTGTCTCTGGTTTAGTAGCTGCTTGCGCGTGTTCCCCTCCTCTAACAAGGGAAAGTTAAAAAAAGCTCAGTCAGCCCTCAAATGGTATCAGCTGATCCTAACTGGCTCTAGGTAGCCCTTTCTCAGCTGATCCTAATCTGTCTGAGACAACCCCTTTTTAGCTGATCCTGACTGATTTGAAGTAACCCACTTGTAGTAAATAGGAGTGTGGGCTTTTTACCCTTAAAGAGCTGCTTTTCCCACTCTGTTAGAACCATATGGCCTAACTTGGTCACAATACATGTTGGGGGCTGAAATATGTTGCAAATTTCACCAATTTAGATGCTTTTGCTTAGACTTGTCCTTGGATTTGGCCCACCATGTAAGACAGAGAGTAAATCTTTTACAGTACTGAATGTGCTATGTCTATACTGCCGAGTTCTTGCACAAGAACAACTGTTTTTCCGCAGAGCGTCCACACTGCCCACCAGCCCTTGCACAAGAAGATTTACAGTGAAGTGTGGGAAGAGAGGGATACTTGCGCAAGAACTATGCTCTTTTCTAACAAGTGTAAGCTCTCTTGTGCAAGAGCTCTTGTGCACGAGGGCAGTGTGGACGCACGGCAGGAGTTTCTTGTGGAAGAAAGTCCTATGGCTAAAATGGTCATCAGAGCTTTCTTGAGCAAGAGAGCATCTGCACTGCCATGGACACTGTTGCGCAAAAGCACATGGCAGTGTGGACATGTTCTTGCGCAAGAGTTCTTGTACAAGAACCCGCCAGTGTAAACATAGCCAATGAGTCTTCAGCTTATAGGCCAAAACTACCATAATGTTGATAATTAGTATGTGGAATATATATTTAACTGATGCTGATAACTACCTATAGTATGAGAAATTATTTTAAAAATTTGTCTCTTAAGAGTTCATAATTTCCCAGGATTCATTCTACATCCATAGTCATAATATTTGCCTGTCCTACATAATGCTAAGGAGATGGTTAGCATGGGCATCTGTTATGTAAGGTGGGGGAAGGCTCTGTCTTCCCCAACCACTAGGCATAGCCCCACTCTCACTCTGCCCCCAGAACGCCTGCCCTCCCCATGCTCCAAGGCTAGAGAGGCAGGGTTGGGCCATGCCATGCACCCTCTGCCCTCCTCCCTCTCTGGGGCTGGAGAGGCCATGCTGCGTGGAGTGACCTCCTTCCTCCCCTGGTGCTCTGGAGCTGGAGAGGCTGGGCTGCACTGGCTCAAGCGGCTGCCCTACTCTGGGGCTGGAGAGGCTGAGGCCATGCTTCACACTCTCTCCCCTCCCCGAGGCTGGGGTGAGTGCGAGCCTGCCTGCTCTCCTTTCCTCGTGGTTGGGAGGGGGGAGTGTGTGGTGCTTCCCTGTCTCTCCATGGGGGCAGGGAAAGGGTGGGGTCTCAGAAGAAGAGCAGGCTGGAGGTGGGGTTTGCCTCCGTAGCCGTACCTTTACCAACCACCCATGGATTTATGATGTCACAGCTGATTCTACTGTGACACAGACGTTTATTCATAGACTTTAAGGTCAGAAGGGACCATTATGATCATCTAGTCTGACCCCCTGCACAGTGCAGGCCACAGAATCTCAACCACCCCTCATAGAATAATCCTCTCACCTATATCAAAGATATTGAAGCATTCAAATACTTTGAAGGACCCAACATGCAGAGAGTCCTTCAGCTGTGATCTGTGCCCAATGCTACAGAGGAAGGCGAAAAACCTCCAGGGTCTCTGCCAATCTACCCTGGAGGAAAATTCCTTCCCGACCCCAAATATGGCGATCAGCTAAACCCTGAGCATGTGGGCAAGACTCACCAGCCAGACACCCAGAAAGTTCCCTATAGCAACTCCTATCATCCCTCCATTGACCTATTTCCAACTGATAATGAATGGTCAATTAGTTACCAAGATCATGTTATTTCATCCAACCATACCCTTATCATAGAATCATAGAACTGGAAGAGTCCCCAGAAGGTCGTCAAGTCCAGCCCCCCGCTCTAGGCAGGACCAATCCCATCTAAATCAACCCGGCCAGGGCTTTATCAAGCCGAGACTTAAATACCTCTAGGGATGGAGACTCCACTACTTCCCTAGGTAACCCAGTCCAATGCTTCACTACCCTTCTAGTAAAATAGTTTTTCCTAATATCCAATCTGGACCTCTCCCACCACAACTTGAGAACATTGCTCCTTGTTCTGCCATCTGTCACTACTGAGAACAGCCTCTCTCCATCCTCTTTGGAACCTCCCTTCAGGAAGTTGAAGGCTGCTATCAAATCCCCCCTCACTCTTCGCTTCTGCAGACTAAACAGACCCAAGTCCCTCAGCCTCTCCTCGTAGGTCATATGCTCCAGCCCCCTAATCATTTTGGTTGCCCTCCGCTGGACCCTCTCCAATGCTTCCGCATCCTTTTTGTAGTGGGGGGCCCAGAACTGGACACAATACTCCAGATGTGGCCTCACCAAAGCCGAATAAAGGGGAATAATGACATCTCTGGATCTGCTGGCAATGCTCCTCTTAATGCATCCTAATATGCCATTAGCCTTCTTGGCTACAAGGGCACACTGTTGACTCATATCTAGCTTCTCATCCACTGTAACCCCCAGGTCCTTTTCTGCAGAACTACTACTTAACTGGTTGGTCCCCAGCCTGTAACTATGCTTGGGATTCTTCCGTCCCAAGTGCAGGACTCTACACTTGTCTTTGTTGAATCTCATGAGATTTCTAGTGGTCCAATCCTCCAATTTGTCTAAGTCACTCTGGATCCCAGCTCTGCCCTTAAGCGTATCTACCTCTCCCCCCAGCTTAGTGTCATCTGCAAACTATAGTTAGTTTACTATAACTTCACGTGTAGAAAAAGCAACAGAAACAGATGAAAAGCTTTTAAGAAACAAAGATTAAAAAGCTCTTTAAATAAGAATAAAGGAGGAGAAAATGAAAGGAAATACAGGCAGTCCCCGGGTTACATGGATCTGACTTACATCGAATCCCTACTTACAAATGGGGTGAGGCAACCCCACGCTAGCTGCTTCCCCCCAGCAGACCAGGAAGACGCGAAGCTAGCGCCCCCCCCCCCCCCCCAGCAGACCAGGGAGACGCGGAGCGGCTTTTCTCAGCAGACACCTCAGCTTGAGAATAAAGGACTGAGGAAAGTGAGGTGTGGGAGAATAAAACTGAGCTCTGGAGAAATGTTTGGCTAGAGTTTCCCCTACAATATGTACCAGTTCTGACTTACATACAAATTCAACTTAAGAACAAACCTACAGTCCCTATCTTGTACGTAACCCGGGGACTGCCTGTATAAGCAAAGATATTTCCAGATGGAATAATTTCAATGTTTACCATTAAGCACTAGCTTGATCATAGTGCAGTATTGGTTAGGAACTCCTTGTTTAAGAAACTAGTTAATAATTTTTTTGCTATAATTCTTTACACTCATTCTTAAAATAGTTCTCTCTCTCTCTCTCTGTCCGTTTATTTTGTGATGAAAATATCCGCTGTAAATTTAAATGAGCAAATTGGTGTGTCTATCAAGCATCCAATATTTCATAATATAAAAGCATGATCATTAAAATATCAAAAGTAATTGTGATCTATCAAGCTGTAGTGGTTACTAACATTAAAAGAAGTAGTATTTGATTTCCCTTTGACTCTGTAAATCAGGCTGTAAAACATGTGCTAAACAATCTTCCTATATACTGTTACATAACCACATATGTTTTTCACATTAGAGGGACATAATATCAGGCAGGCTATGCATCCCTTGAGTGTTGTGTCAAAATAACTTATTCTTGATCTTATCAAAGTCTGTATGTTGCTGTTAGGGAGCAAGTAAGTTTATTTGAATTAATTACATGATTATCTTGTTGATTTCTTCTCTTATTAGATTTCAGGCTAATGCAGTGTCTTACAGAGATTAAAAGCAAGGAGCCAAATTTTGCTTTCAGTTGCACCATTGTAAACCTGGAATATCACGATTGACTTCAGTGGAGTAGTTCTTTTCAAAGCAGAAGAGGCCATGAATGTGTAAATCATACATAGTGAAAATGAATTTGTTTGATTAAGTAGTCACTTAGCTCTGGTCTACACTAAGGAGTTATTTCGAAATAACATGCAGAGTGTCCACAGTGCGCCACACAGAGAGGGGAAGGGAGTGGGGCTGGCTGGAAGGGAGGTGGAAAGCAGAGCTTAGGAGAGATTAGGGGCTGTGGGCCTGGAAGAAGGATGGGGGGGGCTGGAGGAAGGGGGGAGGGAAGCAGCGCTGGTGGGGGGGAATGTCTGGGAGGCCGTGCGGCCTGAACCGCTACAGGGCAAGGGGAAGGGGAGCGGGGCACTGACGTACACGGCCAGGGGGCAAGGCCATGTACGTCAGCGTTACAGATGCACAGACACTGGGCTACTATATATATGGGTATGTCTACACTACAGCACTAATTCGAACTAAGTTAATTAGTTAATTCGAACTAAGCTAATTCGAATTAGTGCATCTAGACTTAAAAACTAGTTCGAATTAGCATTTTGCTAATTCAAACTAGCATGTCCACACTGAGTGGACCCTGAACCGGGGTTAAGGATGGCCGGAAGCAGTGCCAGTAGGGCATCAGGTTAGGACGTAGAGCGTGGAGCTGCTGTCTCAGGCTAGCCGAGGGCTGTGCTTAAAGGGACCTGACCCCCACCCCGGACAGACAGTTCTCAAGGGTTCTCTGCTTGCAAAGCAGTCCTGGCTTGGAGTGCCCTGAATGCCCACACTTAGCACAACACAGCACTCAGCCATCAGCCCGGCTGCACTTGCCGAAGGCTGCCATCCGGAGGGGGGGGGGAGGTGTCAATCAAGGGGCTTCAGGAGAGCTTCCATCCTGAGGAGCCCGCAGAGCCAGCCCAGTTCTCCCCATCGGGGGCTCATACCCCATTCCTCCCTCACCTCCTTCCACTTACCCCTCCCTAGCCCCTCTTCCTGATGTACAAAATAAAGGACACGTGTGTTCAAAAATAGAAACTCTCTTTAATGAACAAAACTGGGGGAGACTGGGAAAAGGAGGTGGGAGAGGGGAAGAGAGAGGGTAGGAGAGGGGAGGGCAACTAAAATGATCAGGGGTTTGGAACAGGTCCCATATGAAGAGAGGCTAAGGAGACTGGGACTTCTCAGCTTAGAAAAGAGGAGATGGAGGGGGGATATGATAGAGGTCTATAAAAGCATGAGTAGTGTGGAGAGGGTGAATAAAGAAAAGTTCTTCATTAATTCCCATAATATAAGGACTAAAGGACACCAAATGAAATAAATGGGTCGCAGGCTTCAAAATAACAACAGAAAGTTCTTCTTCACAAAGCAAATAGTCAACCTGTGGAACTCCTTGCTGCAGGAGGCTGTGAAGGCTAGAACTAGAACAGAGTTTAAAGAGAAGTGAGATAAAATCATGGAGGTTGGGTCCATGGAGTGCTATTAGCCGGGGGTAGAAATGGTGTCCCTGGCCTCTGTTTGTGGAAGGCTGGAGATGGATGGCACGAGACAAATGGCTTGGTCATTGTCTTCGGTCCATCCCCTCCATGGTCCCTAGCATTGGCCGCTGTTGGCAGACAGGCTACTGGGCTAAATGGACCTTTGGTCTGACCCAGTACGGCCATTCTAAGCTCAGGGCTCAGGGTCGGGGGTCTCAGTGGACCACCTTGATTTTCATGCAAACCTCCTCCTGGGTGGCCAGGCTGGCAGCTATCCTGCCCTAGACGGCCACTTTCCTGTGCCTAGTGCGGAGGTCGTGGATGAGGTCCATGATGTCTGTACTAGACCAGGTGGGCGCCTGCCTCTTGTGGACTTGGGTAGGCTCCCAGGAGCCGCCAGCCTGGTCCCGGGAAGAGGGGGAGGGCTGGGTGGCTGCGGGTGGCTGGCTCGAGCCGTGCCAGGTGCAGGGTCTGCTGGCTGGGTTCTGGCAGGCTTGCACCTGGCACGGGCACCGTAGCCAGCCCGTGCCCCTTTAAGGGGTCCGGGGCCGGGAGGGGGGCAGAAGAGTTTCCCTGGTGGTGCCCAGAGTGGCCACCAGGGAAAGCTGGGGAGGGCTAGCTTTCCACTAGTTCGAATTAAGTGGCTACACAGCCCTTAATTCGAACTAGTTAATTTGAACTAGGCGTTAGTCCTTGTGGAATGAGGTTTACCCAGTTCGAATTAAGCGCTCCGCTAGTTCGAATTAAGTTTGAACTAGCGGATCGCTAGTGTAGCGCCTATCAATGTTAATTCAAACTAATGTCTGTTAGTTCGAATTAACTTTGTAGTGTAGACATACCCAAAGATATAACAAGGTGCTCTACTCACCACTGGAGCACTTCCTTCAGGGCACTCTGGGGATTAGTTCTTTTCAAGTCTGTCACCTTTTTTTGCTGCTTGTTGTGTGCCCAGCTGCTGCTGTGCATTCTCTCTGGCTGTGTCTACGTTGGCATCCCTTTCCGGAAAAGGGATGCTAATGAGACACTTTGGAATAGCAAAATCCATGGGGGATTTAAATATCCCCCGCGGTATTTGCATTAACATGGCTGCCGCTTTTTTTCGGCTTGGGGATAAGCCGGAGAAAAGTGGCAGTCTAGACGTGATTCTCCGGAAAATAAACCCTTTTCGGGAGGATCTTTTATTCCTACTTGAAAGTAGGAATTATGCACTTGAAAGTAGGAATAAAAGATCCTCCGGAAAAGGGTTTATTTTCCGGAGAATCACGTCTAGACTGCCACTTTTCTCCGGCTTATCCCCAAGCCGGAAAAAAGCGGCAGCCATGTTAATGCAAATACCGCGGGGGATATTTAAATCCCCTGCGGATTTTGCTATTCCAAAGTGTCTCATTAGCATCCCTTTTCTGGAAAGGGATGCCAATGTAGACACAGCCTCTCTGTCTGACTCAGGGTAATCTGTTTTCATGGCTTAGTCCTCCAGCCAGGTTATTTCCCCCTCCCCCCCATCCCAGGTATCAAACCATGTCCTTTCTCCAGTGACTGGTATGGGAACCCAGGCCTGTGTTCTACTTCCAGTTCCAGCTCAGGGATGCTTTAATCAGCAAATGAAGTCTGCACCATCTTAAACCCATTGCCACTCTTCCCTTGAGCCTTTTCCTACATCAGCTACCGGTTTCCCCTTTTTTCCCTGTCTACAGTCCAGAGACTGGCTACAGGGTAGCCCTGTTTCACTAGAGCCCTATTCTACTGCCAGTTTCCTGGGATTATACTAGTTCCTTCTGTTACTTCCCAGTTAGGTTTTCATTAATCTAGGTTTACTTAGATTAGCTAATTCCCTTCAGATCTGGTCCAGCTAATTAATTGGCCTTGCCTCTGCCTCATTATGCACTTTGAGGCTCTTTTAGGAGGAGAATATCGCCACTCAGGCACATTAAGATGTTTTGTGCAGTGTGTGTTGATGTCCACCCAGTGAAAATGAACAGTGTTGTAATTGTATTCAAAGTTTGCTAAAACCATTGTATTCTCACAAGCTTTGAATGCTATGATGATTTAAAGTTTTTCCTGTTTTCCATTCTCACATTTTTTCTTTTCATTATTTTTAAATTGACTTGCAGAACATGGATTAATTCCATAATACTTCTCTCTTTCCTCTCTCTGGCCCAGTGTTGCAAGTGAAAGCCCAAGTACTGATACAAATATTGCCAGTATTCAATGATTATAAATATGGAATAGCTTTATTGTGGAAGTTTCTCCTTGCAGAACTAAGATTGCTGGAATGTATGTCTGCTTGAGAAATGTAAGCTAAAAATAGAGCCGTGCATTTAGTAGTTCACTGATTGCTTAAAGTAGGGTGAGAAACACAAGACAACTTCTGCTGATAAATATGACTAGTAAATAAAATATCAGCTACCACTCCACATCATAATTCAATTTTGTTTCTCTTTGTTAGAATTAATTGATTGAAGGAAAGGCACATTTATTTCACTGTACTATATTTTGTAGCATGATCTGTTACTTTTTTTTCTGCAGGCTCTGCAGCTATTTGTCACTTCATTTTGATAATAGAAGCCAAACTTACAAAAATGTTTACATTAAGGCTGTGCTTTTCATCATTTATTTTCTTGTCAAGACAAATATGTTTTTGTATGCAAAACTTGATGTTGTCTTTAATTATCTCTGTAGATATAGTACATCAATAAAATTTTAATTAAGTACTTTGGTTATCTCCCCAGCAATCTGTTTTGAAAAAGGATTGTGTCTGCTACACATTGAAGATTCTTGTTTGTGATATTTTGCTTCCAATTTAAAATTAGTTCTCCCCCCATTTCCTTTCTCCACAAAGTTACTATCAGAAACCACAGAACAATGTTATTATGTGAAGTTATTTGGACTTGTTTCTGATAATGATTCTAAGAGATGACATCCCAACATTAGAAAAGATTGATGCTCCAATGTTATCCTTTGAGAACATTCTGTATTGAGTAACAGGATATACCCAAAGCATCATCAGTGAGTTCAGAATCCAAGCCTGAAAGGGAATTCTGGTACCACTCTATGCTATTTTTCATGCAAAATGTAGTTTTAAAATATTTGTATCAAGGTAGGTCTATTTTTATCTTTAAGAGCCTTCCTAATTCTTCTTGAAAGGCTGAATGAATTATTGATAAAAGTAATAACTTTCTATTTTGTATTTAAGCACTGATTTTATGCCCTGAATCATACAGGCTACTACAGGCCCAGGGATCTTTCAATCTCAAAGAACAAGCAAGCAAGCAAAACAAAACCTTGCAGTTCAAAACCATCAAGACAGCAGTAAAGTGTGCCAATGGCATTGAAACTTCCAACCAGATGAATTATATAATCATTTTGGATCTGTCTTATTTATACTACAGCAATGATCCGCAAAGCTTTTATAGGTCCTGTCACCTGTGCTGCTAACAGTGACACATACCAATGAGATCTTCACTTTAGAAATAGATAAATTTCTGCTTTTAGCTTTGACATGGTACAAAATTGAAGCTCATCACCTCATCTCTCCTGACCTCATTTTTCCAACTCTGCATGAAATTTTTCTTACCGCCCCCCTTGCAACTAAACTACTGCTTGCACAGCCCACAAGAACACTGACTGTACAGCAGTCTGAACAACGAATGTTCTCCTTATAGAGATTAGAACACTTTAAAATCAGACACTATGGTGTTTCTTTGGTAATCTGCATCTCAGTCCAATCCACTTAAAAACCACAATGGTGCTAGGCAGACATCAGGAAGGTTATATATTTTGAAATGTAAAATAATACTCCATAAAGATGTATGTGCCCATGAAGATCACAGGGCAGGTTCTCAGCTGCTGCACATTGTCACAGCTCTGTTGACTTCAAACAGTGATGCTTTTATTTGAAGTCTGTGGTGCTGTGACAGTTTACATAAGCTGAGAATCTTTCCCCATATAATACATGATGGAAGCTCAATTTTATTCATTTTAGACCCTGATCCAGCAAAGCACTTCTGTGTATGCTTGGCTAATATATAGGGCACTGAACTGTGTGTCAGAATCTTATGTGATCTCAGGCAGATCACATCACCTCTCCATTTTTTGCTTTTCCTGGTCTCTTGTTTCTATTACAAATGTAAGCTCTTTGCAGGCAGGGACTGCCTCTGTGTGTCTAGTGCAAATGGGCTTCAAACTCGGTTGGGTATTATAGTAATATAAATAATAGCATCCCCATGATCTTCAAAGGAATGTATTTAAGTTCTTTTCTGGTTCAGCACCTTAAGCAGTTATTCTCAAAATTCTTCCGCTTGTGAACTGTTATGTCAGAATTAGATCCTCTGATGGACCATTTCACCTCCCAACACACCATCTCCCATGGTTTTGTTCTCAAAAATAATATAATGCTATCTTCTCATGTTTGTTTAACCAATACCGTAGAAATGCCTTTTCTCCAAAACATTATCTTTTAT
This sequence comes from Pelodiscus sinensis, assembly GCF_052426305.1. NCBI lineage: Eukaryota > Metazoa > Chordata > Testudines > Trionychidae > Pelodiscus > Pelodiscus sinensis. The sequence continues at coordinate 54,965,829 of NC_143055.1, read as the reverse complement.
GTCTTGGAGAAAGAGAGAAATCTCTGAAATAACTGCAGCATTCTGTTGCTGCCTTGATTATTAAATACGCCAGGGAAGAACTCTTTTTTGCAATGAACACATTCCTATAAATTACCAATAATGTGAGAACAATCACTTGGTTTCTCATGGAAGAATATTACTAGATGAGAGTATTCCTTATTTTTCTCTTGCATATATTAGTAACTGCCTTGTGTTGCTGTACCTCAGAATAAATGTTTTGTAACTAGTGGAAATGCTGACAAGTGTTCACTCACTTCTTCTGCGGCAAATTGCTCAAATAAGTCCTTTAAAATTACACGAAACTTCCTCACGAATATAAATATATTGTGCTAATTAACATAGGATCTGATCCTGTCAGATGCTGAACACCTTTTTTAATGTGCTGAACACTGCTATTTGCTCAACTGTATGGTCAAGGGTGCTAAAGGTGTTCAGAATGATTAAATATAGCAGTTTATAGGGTATTCCATTAAGTATATATTTTTCTGCAGTTCTCAATGGCACAAATGGGAATGAAATCTGAGTTTGAAGGGACAAATGTGAAAATGTGCTGTGATAAATATGCCCTTCTGTCTAGTATATTTTCCTTCATTTCAACTTCTCTGAAACCCCTTGCTCACAAGACAGATGTAACACAGCAATAGAGTCAGAAACCCTGCTTGCTCTACACCTGCAAGTAGTGCCACTAAATCAATGCATTAGTCATGTGAGTATGACAAATGGGAATTGGCCTAGAATTAGGACATGAAACTTCTTGTTGTTTGATGTATGTTGCAGGTTAATATCACAGAGCCAATGTGTATTTTGTATGACCTGTAAGGATATGCTGTAGCTTACAGAGAAATTGTAAGCAGTACCTACCAAGGATGCTATATTATTCTTAAGGATTCCGCCCATTCTATCATTACTAGCTCTGGTTTTGTAGGAATGTCCTAGTTATATATCAGTATCTAGGGAAAATAAAATGTCTTAGCTCTTAAGTATCTTTTACACTAACTGTACTTTAAATTGGTTTTGCCAGTGTTGAAGGAGGGAAAAATTCACTTTTCTGTAATACCAAGTTATATCTAAGTATCTGCATTCCTTTAAGAATAATATCTTTTAGGCCACTAGTCCATAATGTACACTGTTGCCTTTTGGTAACTGATGGACGACAAAGAATTATGCACAAATCTATTTTAAAAGAGTTCATAAGGCTACTTAGGAGCTAGATTTTCATTATAGATATAACAACATTAAAAAGATCCATTACAGTCTTTGGGTTGATGATGTAGGCGCAATAATAGTTCTATTGTTATAAAGACTTCTTTGGTTCAGTAGACCATATCCTCACTAATGGATCCATTACGCTCAATTGTGTGAAGTATAGGGACTGAAAGAATCAATTCAAATAGGAAATGACTCCGATTTTTTCTCATATTTTGAATCAGATTTGCGTTGAGGCCCAGTTCCCTTAACATGACTAGCTGTCCCTTTTTAAGGGTCATTTTAAAATACAAGACACACTTTGTCCTGTGTTTCATCATTAATCATGCAAAGGGTAAATGTGTTTGATTTTTTTTATCACAATAGGACTTTGTAGGGTGATGTTAATTAAAAGTAAGCAATTGTCTTGTCTCCTTGAAGTGGTAATTGAGATCACAAACCCTAACTCTTGTTTTCTTGGATAATTGCTCCTAAGGGTGATGCAGTCTATAGTTACCTTTAGCAGACTTTAGGATTTCCCAAGCATCCTGTGTATCCTCAAGAATGCTTCAAAGCACAACAAAATGAAGGAAAGAAGCCATGCATCTGGCGATGCCACTTCTGCAGCAACTGAGACTCCTGGTATTGGAAGAAGATGGAAGGATACAGAACCTGTCCATGAATATTCTACCAACTAGATGCATTGTTTCAAAGTCTTTGAAAGAGTGGTGATGAAAGGAGATGCCAAGTATGAACAGCTAAGGACACACAAATGGAGCACTCAGATACACAAATGTTTGGGTATTGTTTTAGCCTTTTCTAATATAGCTTGGTGAATCATAAAGTGCCATGAAAAATTGACATGGATGCAAATATTTGGTCATTAATATTTATAACTGTTTTCATTGATCTGTATAAGTCTTTACCTGGGATGACAATCAAGATTTAATGTAAGCCAGATTCATAAATTACATATTTTTCTTTCATTATTCCATTATTAGCTTTTACTTTTATAAATTATGTTTAACACTTATCCAGTACCATTCCACACATATATAATGAAAGGATGGGTGGAAAGGTAAGAAAAACATAGCAGGAGAATAGATCCACTACATGAAATAATAAGGAAAAAATGTTAAAAGAACAGATTATGTAAGAGAAAGGAAGAAACCAGTATCAACAGATAAGAAATCAGGAGAATAAAATACATGAGGTTCTGAGAGTGCGACAAAATCATGAACTGTTAATTGCTCATGACTAAGAATAGAAGAAAAGTGAACAGGAAAGAAGAAGCAGGCTGAAAAGAAATTAATAACAATAGAAATGTGAATAGTCATAAATGGTCTATGAATTGTGTGCCTTCCTTCCCAGAGGATCCACACCTTAATAAGGAGGTATGTTTCATATTTGAAACGTAAGGTTGAACTGAAGTCAAATAGAATTGTTTACCAATAAAGTGACTGTGTAATGTATATTTGTATTTACATTAGTTGCTGTAATTTGTACTGTTTTATTGGTTAAATACTGTTGCAGATCTTATAATGGCAATTCATTAGAAATGATGGAAGAGAGAATATTGCTAAAATATCTTTCCCAAACAACAAAGCAGCAGACGAAGATAATCCATCCATCATTTTCAATGTCATGTCAAATGATATTGTCCAGTTATGCAAGAATACACTAAATGAGTTTCTCAGAAAAACAGACAAGATGCTTTAAAAGCAAATTTTCTAACCCTATAAACAAATTCCTTGGTAGAAAATCATTAGAATCAAAAACATTTTGTGGTGATTTTTGAATCAACTGGAGTTTCAGAAAAGTCTCTCTGTCTGTGTCTAGACTACATCCCTCTTTTGACAGAGGGATGTAAATTAGACACTTCAAAATTGCAAATGAAGTAGGGATTTAAATATCCCGTGCTTCATTTGCATAATCACATAATAGCGCTCTTTCAAAAAAGCACCATTTTGAAAGTAAAACCGTGGTCTAGACGCGGTTCTGTCGAAAACGGCAGGCTTTTTCGCAAGATCCTGTACTTCTCAAAAAATGAGGAAAAAGCCTGTTGTTTTAACAGAAGTGCATCTAGATTGAGGTTTTACTTTCAAAATGGCACTTTTTCAAAAGAGCGCTATTATGTGATTATGCAAATGAAGTACGGGATATTTAAATCCCCCCTTCATTTGCAATTTCGAAGTGTCTTATTTACATCTCTCTGTAGAGCTTTTGCAAATGAACTTTTTATAAAGAGAATGTAAAATGACATAATATTCTGACTTTCATAATGAAAATCACACTTTGAAAGTAGACACCATTTTTTCCCCTCTTCAGAGCTGAGGAAGAGAAGTTTAGTTTTGTTTTTTATAACACTATGAGGGTATAGCAAATGTCTGCTACTTCTGAAGAACACACACTGACACAGTATTACTAGAGCAATCAATGAACCACTACATAGGCTGTTGCATTGACAAGCTTAAATTGGCTGCTGATATTGATTTGTAAAAAGAGATGAGCCTTACAAATGGTATATAATAGTGTCAACTGTATTGATAAAAAAAGCAGTGCAACAACTAGCTTGCTGATTCAGTGCAATTTAGGGGCTACTAAAGTATGACTTCTGATGCATTAAATTGTAGATTGTATTGAAGCCCTATTTTAAATAAACTTTTAATAAGGAATTTATTTCCTCTCTTGCTAAATAACTTCTCCCTGCAGATCTCAGCCTTGCACACTAAGTCTATACTAGATATGGAAGGTAGGCTTCAAGGTATGTGAGCTCTGCTGCATTAAGCTGAGCTTGGTAGCGTCCACATAGTGGAAGGCAGATAGGAGCAAACACTCCCATCAGCTTCCCTTATTCCTCAAGATTGCGAGGAGTACAAGCATTGGCTGGAGCTGGCCTCAGCATTCGATTTACAGAGCTAACAGAACCCGCTAAATCGAATGCTAGAATGTCAACCTCTGGCGTGGTGAGTGTAAATGTGCCCTTAGTATTTGAACACATGAATTCAAGAATGAATGTTATATTTTCAGGAGATTCAGGGAAGAAGTGGGAGAGGATTTATTATGTTTGTATGTATCTACTTTGATGAATTACCTATTTATATAAATGTTAATGCCTGAAAAATGGCATTGCAACTGAGAATAACCAGAGAAGTATCAGTAGTGTATAACTAGTTGTCTAAGCTTCTCTACTTACAAGATCTCAACTAAAGAAGAAAAAATGTTGAGAGGTATTGTTAACAAAAGAACTAGTCTTCCAGAATGCTAATCTTTCCCCTGCCATGTGCAATCTTGAACAAGTCACCTAGGAGGAGACAATTCAGAAAATCAGAATCCTTCTTCCGCTTCCCATCCTGCTCCAAAAGTAGAGAATAACCTTGTGCAAGTCCTATTTCTGTAGATGACTATATGCTAGACATGCACATTGGACATGTCTACACTACAACACTATTTCAAAATAACTAGCACTATTCTGAAATAACTTAGTCTGCATCTACACAGCAGGAAGTTATTTTGAAATAGTGTCAAAACACTGTCAAACTGGAGGACTTCTTACTCCAACTCCTGTAACCCTCATTGTATGAGGAGTAAGGGAAGTTGGAGGAAGAATACTGTTTTGAAATAAATGCTGTATAGACACTCCCTATTTCTAAATTAGCTATGCAATTGATGTAGCACAGTTTGCATAGCTTATTTTGAGTAAGCCCTGCTGTGTAGACACACCCTAAGTGGATTCTGCCCACTCCCCATCGCCAAAACTTTTTTCTGTTGCTGTGTGATTTACATGAGATACTTTACTGATTTAAATGAAGCATGCTAATATGAGAGGTGAAGGAGATACGATTTTATCAAAGACAAATTTTTAGGAAGAGGGAATGTCTCAATGAGAAAGAGACCATTATTAAGATGGTCCTTGAGTGGCAAAACACTCCATAATATGAATGGAAACACACTGAGTACTCTCTTCGGGCCAGATTCTGATAACCTTACTCTCACTAAACCATCTTATTCCATGAGCAACTCCATTGATATATAGGCGGGAGCTTGAGGACTAAGGGTGTGTCTAGACTACAGGGTTTTGTCGACAAAAGTGGACTTTTGTTGACAAAACTAAACCTGCGTCTACAATACCGCTGAGTTCTGTTGACATAACGTCGATAGAACTCAGCAGTTTTGTCGACGCTGGTAAACCTCATTTTACGAGGAATAACGCCTTTTGTCGACAGAGTTCTGTCGACAGAAGGCGTTAGTGCATCTAAACTGTTCTTTGCATCTACATTGCCATGTCGACAAAGCAGCTTGCTTTGTCAACAGTACTGAATGTAGTCTAGATGGTCTTTGTCAACAGAAGCTTTGTCGACAGTATCTGTCAACAAAACTTCTGTCGACAAAAGCCTGTAGTTTAGACGTACCCTAAGATGCTACTCATTATGGGTATGTCTACACTACCACCCTAGTTCGAACTAGGGTGGTTAATGTAGGCAACCGGAGTTGCAAATGAAGCCCGGGATTTGAATTTCCCGGGCTTCATTTGCATATTGCTGGGCGCCGCCATTTTTAAATGTCCGCTAGTTTGGACTCCGTGCCCGCGGCTACACGCGGCACGAACTAGGTAGTTCGGATGAGACTTCCTATTCTGAACTACCGGTACACCTCGTTCTACGAGGAGTAATGGTAGTTCGGAATAGGAAGCCTAATCCGAACTACCTAGTTCGTGCCACGTGTAGCCGCGGGCACCGAGTCCGAACTAGGGGACGTTTAAAAATGGTGGCGCCCAGCAATATGCAAATGAAGCCCGGGAAATTTAAATCCCGGGCTTCATTTGCAACTCCGGTTGCCTACATTAACCACCCTAGTTCGAACTAGGGTGGTAGTGTAGACATACCCTATGAGAATAGGTGGCAAAATCTCACCCTTTAATGAACATTTTCAAAAGCAACAGCAATAGCAATCTCACTCAGTATCTTTGTATTATTGTGGAAATATATAGACAAAAACAAATGCAGTTTGGCTACTCTTCATTTTGAGTTAATAGCAATAATTTACTTTTTACACCTTGAATGTTGATAAACTGCTCATACTCATATATTTTATTATGTATAATTTAATATACTGAATAGCTTTATTTTGGATACCAAAAAGCTACTTACTCATTTGAATAACTATGGAAATATTTTTTTCATCTCTGAACTATATATTAGTATGCAAAAAATAAAATAAAAAAATCCATCGGGCAATAATGAAACACAGACTCCAGGGTTTAAAATTCAGCACTATGAAATCCTCAAGGTGTAATCTGCTCTTGTTATGTTTCCTGTAAATTCATGATGCCTGAAGCTGGAGTAACTTTTGTATTCTTCAAGTAGTTTCAGAATGCAGAATCAGTCATAGATGTCTTGTTTATAGTGGAAGCCAAGCTAATGGGGGAGAACAAAGATTAAAGCTGATGCATTTGTGACTACTGCTTTCTATATTGTTGAAAGCTGTTTTATTTACAGGATTATCTAGTACTGTAGTATTATTCGCATTTCATTGTCACCAGCAAGGATACCTTCTTACGTTTTCCACTGAAGTTTCCTCTTCAGAATGCAAATGCCTTGTGAGGGGAGGACTACCTGAAAATCCATCATTTATTTAATGAGAATGGGTAAATGTGGTCAATCTTCAGATTTAGCATTTTGCCACAAATAGGTGATTGAGTAGGATATATTTCTAAAGTGTAGGATGGGAAGGTAATTGGCTAGTTAGCAAAAACACATTTATATTATTTATACTTCACTGTTTCACTTTTACTTGACTTTACAAAAATGTTGAAGACTAATAAATACACAAGATTCACCTGATTATTCATTGCTTTGTGATGCTTTTTTAAAATAAAACTCACAAAGGCACATTTTAAATGATGAATACATATGTAATGCTTAACTTTACCCTTCATTTCTTTCCTCTGCCATTGTTTGCAAACTTTTATCCCAGAATCCCCTTTCTTCTAGAACCATTTCACTGACCTGACCTACGCCACTTTTGCTTCCTCCTCCTCACATTCTTCCTCTAGGGAAGAGGTGGAGGGAGATAAATGTACTAGTTCTTTAGAAAGAAAAGGAAGAAAGATCTCTTTCTCTTGGAGCTAACAAGGCACATATTCAATTCTCAGTTCCTTGTTTGCTTCCCTTTCCTTCATGTGGAATAACTGCTGTTGAAATAACATTTATAAACAATTATTGAATCTTAGGCCTAGTGTACACAAAGACTTTAGGTCGAATTTAGGTCAATTTTTTAAATAGTGAATCCACACCACTACGCCCATTTTACCAACTTTCAGGGCTGTTAAAGTTGATTTTGATACTCCTGCTTTTCATGAGGAGTAACAGTAAATTCGATCTTACATGGTCAACTGAAGGGCAGTGCAGATTCAGCGGTGTAAGTCAACATTCTTGGGCTCCGGGAGGTGTTCCACAGTACCCCAATATTACTGATCTGGTCGGCACTTTCAACTCTGCTGCTATCCAGGTGCGCAGGAAAAGGCTTGGGAAAGTTAGAATCTCATTTCCTGTTTGGCCAGTGTGGCAAGCAGCTCAGGCAGCACATTTCAGCAACACACCTGACCGTGAATGCCAACGGTCACAAATGAGCTCTAGCATGGAATGTGCAGGAGATCCTGGATTGGATTGCTGTGTGGGGAGAACTATGCAGCAGCAAAAGAAATGCTGATATCTATGCTGAGATTGCATGCGGCATGGTGGAAAAAGGATATGTCAGGGATGCCCAGCAGTGCTGCATGAAAATAAAGGAGCTCTGACAGGTGTACCAGAAGACAAAGGAGGCAAACAGATGGTCTGGGTCATCGCTGCAAACATGCCACTTCTTTGAGCAGCTGCATGGATTTGGAGGGTTTTGAGGAAGCTAACCAGTGTCCCAAAACTGTTTCAGGATTCCTCACAAGAGAGACTTCAGGCAGCCTCCTGTAATATTGAGGAGGAGGAACAGGAGGAAGAAGAGGATCGTTGGCAGGTGAGCAGAGCATCTGATCTCATCAACTGCCAGAACCCTTTTTTTCCCTTCAACTTGGGAGCCAATTCCTCCTCCCAGGATGCTGCCTGGCCCTGATGATAGGGAGGGCACTTCTGTTGAGTTCACATTTTTAATCATGCTACAAGTGGCAATTGGGTGTGATTGGTGGTGGCCACTCTGACTACACAACAGGAGCTCCTTGGAACAGTTTGTTAATGTATTTGGTAGGGTGACCATCTGTCCCATTTTTCACAGGACAGTCCCATATTTAAGGGCTGTTCCGAACATCCCAACTTTTTTAAATAAAATAGCCATGTTGTCCTGTATTTCTCCTGCAACAGGTTGCGGGGGAGTGGGGAGGAGCTGCTAGTACTCAGGGATTCAGCCAGTGAAACCCCAGCACCAGTGGCTCCTCTTCTCTCCCTACCCTACATGCTGTGGGGCTGAACTTCATCCCTGCAGTGGGACAGGGTTGCTCAGGAGAACCCGGCAGTTGAAGCTTCAGCTACTGGAGCCCTGAGTGCCGAAGGCTTCCCACAACCACTCTGGGGCTGGAGCCCTGAGGGCCTCTGATCACTGGTGGCTCCTCTGCCCTCCCCTGCAGGGTTGAAGCCTCAAGCGCTGACAGCTCCCCTCCCCATCCCGCTACAGGACTGAAGCCCCAAGTGCCAGCAGGCTTGGTGTCCCATATTTGCCATGGGGAAACATGGTGACCTTAGTATTTGGAGATGGAGAAGGAATCCTTTCTGCACATCTCCATGAAGCTCTCAGAGATACACTTTCATTCTTCTCACAATGTTTCTGGGGAAGCCTGCCTTATTCTGCACTTCGAGTTGAACGGGGTCCATGCTTACCCTACCATGGCATCTGCACAACCAACCAAGGGAAAAAAGTCTCAAAAAGGTTGTAGGCCATTGCTTTCAAGCAGGGGAGGAGGAAGGAATGACTGCATTATGGGATGCTGACAACATGCACCCAGAACAACTTGCTGTTCTGTGTAAAGACACAGCAAAAGGAATAATGAGATATGTAAGATAATGGCATTGTTGTTTTAATTTTGCTGGAATTTAGATGCCAAAGATGTTAATGTAACCTAGGGATGTAAGTTACTAGTCAATTATCTGATAAGCAAAAGCTTATCGGATATTTGACTGGTCCCTTGACTAGTTGCTTCTTCACACTTTGCTACCTCTATGAGGGAGCAGGAGCTGGTACTGGAGGGAGCGGACTTAAAAGCTGGTTCCATCCACCACCATCTTTGGGAGGCAGTGGGGCAGTGGAGACCTGGAGCTGCACCTCTGCTTTTTAAATGTATTAAGAGCCTGCCAACTCTTAATACATTTAAAAATCAGAAGTTCACTGGGAGCTAACACACTGTGGTTCCCCCACTTATTGACTAATCAACTAGTTGATGGAAAATCCATTGACTAGTCGATTAACTGATTAAACTAAATGTAACATCCCTAATATAACACAATCACAACCCAGAATTAAATAAGGTTTGGTATAAATAGACCTCAGGCTGCTTAATACCATGACCATTTAACAACCTTTTAATCCTTTTTAAATTAAAAAAGGGAAAATATTTTAAGTACAGCATTAAATAAGGCTTTCATGTTAACAATATCCCTTGTTCCCTGTTCTTTAATGGGAGAGAACTTCTAGAGGAAAAATCTCCTTGTTTGGCTATCTTTTAGATGGTATGTAAGGCTTTTGTTGATACTGGCAATTGAGTGAAAAAGCTTTGGTCATTCATTGGTGCTTACGTGCTAGAGTAGTGAAGGCAATTATTAGTGTAAAATGTGCTTTGCCAGCAGGAGTGCAGAGGGTGGAAATTTTTTTCTTGGGAAAAGTGCCAACAGTGTTTACAGTGCCTGACTTTTAGCCACAGGTCTGTGTTGACACAGCTGCATTACTAAGAGCTGTGTAGTATAGCCATATCAGATGGTAACTGACCTTTCTGAGGAAAAGAGAAGGTGTATGTTGAGCTGAGACATTGCTGCTGGTGTTGTTGTTGTTTGTTGTTAAAATACAGTCCCATTTGCCATGTGTAGATTGGGCTTCAACTGGAGCCATTGGAGGTAGTGTATGTCTTCTAGGGTATGTCTACACTAGCCCCCTAGTTCTAACTAGGGAGGCTAATGTAGGCACTCGAACTTGCAAATGAAGCCCGGGATTTAAATATCCTGGGCTTTATTTGCATGTTCCCATCCGGTCACCATTTTTAAATGCCACTAGTCTGGACTACCTGCCCGCGGCTACACGCGGCAGTTGAACGGTAATTCAAACTAAGTCCTTAGTTCGAATTACCTATTATTCCTCCTGGAATGAGGTAAAAGGGTATGTCTAGACTACAGGGTTTTGTCGACGGAAGTTTTGTCGACAGATACTGTCGACAAAACTTCTGTCGACATAGAGCATCTAGACACATTCAGTTCTGTCGACAAAGCAAGCTACTTTGTCGACAAAACCCTGTAGTCTAGACGCAACCCTACAGGCAATAACACCTTCTGTCGACAGAAGGTTTACCATCGTCGACAAAACTGCTGAGTTCTGTTGACGTTATGTCGACAGAACTCAACGGTAGTGTAGACGCAGGTATAATTTTGTCGACAAAAGTCCACTTTTGTCGACAAAACTCAGTAGTCTAGACACACCCGTAGACATACCCTTAGATTTTTCCCTTTGGTCTGCTCAGGTCAGGGCATTTATCAGGATCAGGATGACAAAGGCCTTGGGTTCTAGGAGATTGCTGGCATGTCATCCATCATGACAAAGCATTTCTGATATAACATAGGTGACAGTTGTAGACAAGCAATAACTTGTTCAACGAGGTGTACCGGTAGTTCAGAATAGGAATCCTAGTTCGAACTACCTAGTTTGAGCCCCGTGTAGCCGCGCTGCACGGGGTTCGAACCAACGGGGTTTTAAAAATGGCGGCTCCCCGCTTATGCAAATGAAGCCCGGGAAATTCAAATCCCGGGCTTCATTTGCAATTGCGGTATGCCTATATTACCCCGCTAGTTCGAACTAGCGGGGTAGTGCAGACATACCCTGAGTGAATGCACAGTCAGCAAATCCTTAGTCACTCTGACCATGCACCCTTTCTCAGCCAATGCAGCCCCCTTATTGGGTTGCATTTAACACTATGCAAAAATCCCCCCAGGAAAAGGAGAGGTTATTCCTATTTTCCATGACCACTAATATAAATTCTGGTGGACTTTCAGCCACTGAGCATTGCACCTGGCTTTATGATGTTGTTAATCTACCCCAAGATATAAAACTTAACAAGTCAGCATCTCTCCCAGACCAGAGCTCTGCCCAATACAGGAAAAGGGTATATTCTAGTCAGAGAGGATATGATTATTGCTTTTTAAGTGAGGGGACGAATTTCATATGGTGGCAGTTCTAAGCTATACCACTGACATAGGACACTTAATAGGAGTGACTGAAAAAATTCAATTTTTAAACATTTCTGAGGAAAACGTACATATTTTCCTGATCAGCATTCCCATTTTTATCAGTTCTATTCCTTGAGCAACTCCATGGCAGTGGAGGATAGGTGTAGCATCACATGGCTGCATCATGCCTTTTTTCAATACAGAGGTGCACAGCTGAATATGGCTAATGTTTATAAGCAGGGATTGATTTTTTTTGGCAGTATGACAATTCTTTGCTGGGCCTTTGAGGCCACATTATAGAATCATACAATGATAAAAAAAATTGGGTTTAAAGAAACCTCAGGAGGTCATCTAGTCCGACTTCCTGCTTAAAGTAGGACCAACCCTAACTAAATCATCCTAGCAGGACTTTCTCAAGATTGCAGGGTCTGTAAGCCACTGGAGTGACCAGACGCCTGTAACATTTCCAGACAATTTGGGCAAATATCAGAATAGCTGATATACCTTCTCTAGAATCCTTTCCAGACATGGACACATTTTTTTGTTACTATGTTTGTGTGTGTGAACATTAGAATTGGAGGTCCAAAGATACTTCCCCTTTTTCAAAATAAAGCTGTTAACATTATTTAGCTTTGCTGCCATCTTTTTTATATAGCACTACATCAGTACACAACCCTCAGAACACTCATTCAAACAATATACTACTTAGTGAACCAAAACTGCAGTAACTAGAAAATACTGCATACTTACTTACTAAGTAAAATTATGATAAAAACAAATTGTCCCCATATCTGTTTCCTCATGATAAAGTGTGATCTAAATTAGGATCACCATTAAAAATACATAGTGTAACAATTAGGAAGGAGAACAGCTGGCTTATTACTTAAAATTTTATTTCACAAATAAAACCATGCATTAAAAGACACTAATTGCAACACTTTAATAATATTTGGCTGTGAACTCTTTTTTATAGTCACAATCTTGTTAACAGAATCTAGATAGATGAATTTGATTAAAAGAAGAAAAGTGAAAGATATTCAGACTGCTTCCCCCTACTAGCTGCTGTGTAGTAAGCCTTTTCTAAAGCATAAATCTGGCACCATAGCTACATCATGATAACCCCACAGTGTAGACATAGCCTATAACAAATGAAGGTTTTTTCACCTTTGCCATGGCTATACCACCTCTCCAAGTGATGGTAGCTAGATTGATGGCAGCATTCTTCTGTTAACCTAGCTGAGTCTGTATTGGGGGTTAATCTGAAACAACTACTGCACTCAGAGAAGTGGATTTTTCACAGCCCAGTGTGCCTAAATTTGTTGTAGACCATTTTCTTTATGATGAACAGACCAATGTAAAGATAAACCATTTTTTACGAACAGGAACTATGAACAGAATGTAGGCAATGCAATTCCTACTTCTCTTTGTAGGTGGCAGCCTATGATTGCTTTGTACTGGGCTGCTTTGTTTCTTCATGGTAGTCTTTCACAAATGCTTTTGACTTAAAAGCGCTTTTTACACAGTGCATGCTTCAGAAATATTCTCACATTATATCTGATCATGAGCCAAATATATTTAGAAAGTTTCTCTTTTAAGAAGCTCTGAAAGTTTTTAGTAAATTTCTTTCTTTCTTGCCTTCAAATGTCCTTGGGATCTTAGACTCCACATTGAAGTTCTTAGATACAGAAGTTTTGAGGAACGCTCTGGGTGTGGGATGGGGCAGGGGAGGGGCAGAGTATTGATAGAAAAGATGGGCCAAATCAGAGTTTGAGAATATTCAGAGCCGTGGTTTTGGTTCTTCTCATTATAGAAAGAAGATCCAATAGCAAAGTGATCTGAAATACCCTAAAGTTTGGACTTGATCATTTCTGGGGTTCTCTGGATGAAACCAACCCATTGGAGAGTTTTGAAATCTTACTAGCCTTTTCATTTATTCAAGAGGAAAACATTCTGTTCTTTCTCAAATGTACAATATGAATCAGGCAAGCATTGGTTCTTTAAGTTAGCTCTGCAGGAGCCATAATACTGATTTATGGGCAACAAAGGACCTGTACAGCATCACTGAAGTCAATGGGAATTTTGCTGTTGATTTCAATGAGAACAAGATCAGAGCCTAAAATATCATCTCTTCTATGTGTGCCAACTTCTGGAGATGTGTAGGCACCATTTTACAAAAGAAATGATAAGTGGGCACAGCAATCATTATTGTTCCACTATAAACAAAAGTAACACAATTGAACTTTTAAACTAGTTTCTTTAAAATTGAATGAATGAGGGGAATTCTCTGCAGTTTTCTGACTATTATTACAATTGAGGCCCAAAGCTGTCCATCAGAGAGGAGATGTTGAAGGGCAAACTTTAAATTCAGCTTATTGTATTTTGGTCTCTGCTTTCTTCTTCCTGTACAGTCACTAGTGCTGTCTTTCACAGTGTGGCTCTGAAGAAAAAAATAATAAAAAGAAATCATAATTACAGACTGCATAAAACTGAGTAAAAATCATGTATTTGGTGTTTTTTCCAAATTGCATTTAGGATTATATCACACTCAGCTGTATGATTGCAGAAACTAGCCATCAATAATAATTTCTCTGTGTGTGGTCCTAGAAAAAAATTAGGGCAGAGAGGAATGGAAGAGAAGAATTTGAAGAGAAAAACACGGAAAATGTAACCTATGTGACTTTAATGGTGTGTAACAGAGGGCAGAATATTTCCTTGAGTATTTTTGGTTCCATTTTTGGTTTAATGGTCAAGATTCACCAGTCCATTTCTAGCTAGGAATGGTGGTGACTGAGGCTTAATCAGAAAGAGAAAAATCTAGTCATACGTATTTAGACATAGTAGTCTTTAATATAAGTATTAGTCAGACGTCTTTATGTAGTATGTATGTAAAAATATTAGCCAATCTCTACAGGAACATAAATCAAAATATATACAAATTCACATTCTCCAGGGATCAGCAGAGATAAATAAAGGATTTTTAGAAAATATCCTAATTTAAACTGATTGAGGACCTTCTTTTTGATCCAGGAAATGGACAATACCTTCTGACTAAGAGGACATCCAATCCTTAGGAAAGGGTTAGAGGGACTGAAACCTACTGGAGTCTGAGATTCATGTTGGGGTTGACCACGGTAAGCTTTTTAGTAAGGGAGTATTTCCTTCATTGTTTTTAATGTTCTCTCATTTATGCTTATGGTGAAAGCATTACAATACTTGCTTAGAACAGCTGTGTGTTAACTCATAATTGGGGGCAATTATGCTGTTCATAGCCTCTGAGGAGAAAAAACGAAGTACAGGCCCAATTAGGCACTCTGGCTTGCTGGGGAACTCTGTGTCATCAGAGAACTATTGAGCCTGGTTAGGAGGAAGATGAAGGTGTCTCCTGAAGACAGGTGACATCTGAGAGCCAGAAGCCTGAAAATGGGTGCCTCTCTTGGACCACATAGAGATAATAAAAGTGCAGTTGCCTTGAACTGCAACAGAGTTGTTTAGAGGATCAAGAAAAGCACTAGGGTCAGGATCTCTTCTGAATTCAACTCCCAGTACTTCAATGGACTTGGGGTATGTCTACACTACAGCGCTAATTCGAACTAACTTAATTTGAATTAGTTAATTCGAACTAAGCTAATTCGAACTAGTGCATCTAGACCTAAAAACTAGTTCGAATTAGCATTTTGTTAATTCAAACTGGCATGTCCGCATTGAGTGGACCCTGAACCGAGGTTAAGGATGGCCGGAAGCAGTGCCGGCAGGGCATCAGATTAGGACTTAGAGCGTGGAGCTGCTGTCTCAGACTAGCCGAGGGCTGTGCTTGAAGGGACCCAACCCCTTGCTGGTTCCCCGCTTGCTGGTCTACCTCGATGAGGGACAGCAAAGCATTTGTGTCTCGGAGTGCTCTGCTTGCCCTGACCCGGGGCACCATGGCACTCTGCAACATGAAACGAGACCTGCTCCCAGGGACTCTGCTGCATCTCATGGACATGTTGCCGGCAGCCTGGCTGCACTGTCTTCAGGCTGCCATCCGGGAGGACCATCGAGGGGATGTCAGGCTCCAGGGGGCCCTGTGGGAGAGCTTCCACCCTGAGGAGTGCTAACAGTCTCCCCGGTCTGCCCCACTGGGGGCTCATGCCCCATTCCTCCCTCTCATCCTTCCACTTCCCTAGCCCCTCTTCTGGATGTCAAATAAAAGACACGTATTTTCAAAAATAGAAACTCTGTTTATTGAACACAACTGGGGAGGGGGAATGAAACTGTGGGGAGACGGGGGAAAGGAGGCGGGAGAGGGCAGGAGAGAGGGGAGGGGGAAAACTGGGAGGAGGAAGCTGGAAGGGGGAAACAAGGGGAAGGAGGGAGAGGAGAAACTCAGGGATCAGGGGTGGGCCAACTGCCTCCCAGCACAGCGAGGGAGGGGGCCTCGGCATCCCCGGGGGGATGGGGTGGAGGGTGCGGAGGTTGAGGTGGGGGGTGTGGACATTGAGGAGGAGGAGGGTGTGGAGGTTGAGGAGGAAGAGGTGGGAGTGGGGGCAGGAGTAGGAGGAGGGACAGTGGTTGAGGGGGCAGCAGGTGCAGGACGGGCATGGTGCCCCATGCCCTGCAGCAGGGCCTGCAGGTTTGAGTTCAGCCCTCGGATCTCAGCCAACTGCTCCTGGCGGACCTGCAGGTCTGCCCGCATCCAGGCCTCAATGGTGCGGTTCAGGGCTCTCAGGGCCCCCAGGTGCTGGTCCCAGTAATCCTGCTCCGTGGTGGTGGTCCAGAGCAGGCCGCGGGTGCAGGAGCATATCCTGGGTGGGGTGGTGCGCTCTGCATGAGCAGCTGGTGCACCTAAAGAGAAAGGAGAGATGTGGTCAGTTCTCCCTGGGGACACAGTGGATGATGCCCAGCACCCCCCTGTGACGTGAGGGCAACTGTGCCCTGCACCGTCAGAGCCGTTGTGTTTGTACAGAGGCCATGGTCAGGATGTTTGGCTCTCCCCGGGTCTGGGAGCTGCCCCAAGACCGCACCCATGTCCCTATGCCGTGTATAGTGTGGCTGGGGCGGGGGAGAGGTTTCCCCTGCCTCTATGTAGGGGGGCATGTGAAGGGAGAGCATCCTGCTGGGTCCTGCCCTGGGGTCGGGAGCATGTCAGGTCTCTTCACACACGCATGTGTCTATTGGGCCACGGCCCCTGGGTGTCACGCAGCTGGAGCCACCTGCCCAAGGGTGGCATGGCACATGCGAGCATGTGCACAGGTGTCTGTATGATCCGTGGGAGGAATGGCCCACGTGTGCGGTCCCTGGTCTTCCTCCCCACCTCCCCTCCCCCGGGCAGGGGACACTTACCCGGTATGGTCTCCGTGGCCGACCCTGCTGATTCCGGTGCCGGAAGACTTGGTGGTGGCCCCTGTGGTGTGCCCAGGTCAGGGCCCTCCGGTCCCAGCTTGCTGCCTCCCGGGCTGGTGCGGACCGCCCTGCCCCCCAGGAGTTGGTCAAGGGCAGGGAAGTGGGGGCAGGTGTCAGCCCCTGCTGCGGCGCCGCCCCTGGTGGCCCTGGCGTACGCCTGCCGCAGCTGTTTCACTTTCAGGCGCACCTGCTCCTGGGTGCGCCTCTGTCCCTTTCGGGCCATGGCAGTCGCTATGCGGCCATAGACAGCTGCGTTCCTCCTCCTAGTGTGGAGATCATGGAGATTGGGGGCCTGCCCCCAAACCTCAATGAGGTCCATGACCTCAGCACTAGTCAAGGAGGCCGTGCGCCATCTACGTCCCCTGGCCTGCTCCTGGGTGCTGGGGGACTGGGTGGGGGATGGCTCGCTGGCACTGGCTGCCTGGCTCATCATGGGGCCACTTGGTCAGGGGCAGAGACTGCTGGCAGGGCTGTCTCTAGAAAGTGCCTTCTGGCCAGAGTCTACCCCTTTAAGGGCCTGGGGATGAGGGAGAGGAGAGAAGTTTTCCTGGTTGTGCCCAGAGTGGCCTGAGGGGGAACCTGGGAAGGGCTAGCCTCCCATTAGTTCAAATTAAGTGGTTACACAGCCCTTAATTCGAACTAGTTAATTCGAACTAGGCGTTAGTCCTCATAGAATGAGGTTTATCTAGTTCGAATTAAGCGCTCCGCTAGTTCGAATTAAGTTCGAACTAGCAGAGCGCTAGTGTAGTGCCTATCAAAGTTAATTCGAACTAATGGCTGTTAGTTAGAATTAACTTTGTAGTGTAGACATACCCTCAGGGTGTGAGCTGTAAGCAATTTGCTCCACAGATATCTGCCTTGGTTTTGCTGGTTCTAAAATAACACTTCCAATACAAACCTTATAACTGAAGCATGGAGATTACAAGGTGAAAGTACTTGACTATTCCTTTAAAGACCTGAGTAAGAAGTGTTTCCGTTCTAACGCTTTATATTTAAAAAAAGGGGGGAATTTAACTGAAGAAAATATCTATCTAGATATATGGGGAAATCTTCTGTGTATAAACTATTGGGATGTTAAAAATATTCTTAATTATTTATTGTGGTTTTATTCAGTATCTCACACTAAGAACAAAAATAATTGCAATGGATGTTCTATGTATGCAGAAATATACACACACAAGTGGAAAAAGACTTTTGTTTGCTATAGCTGAAAAAGATATGGTAAATGTAGTCTTACTCCCCTTAAATTATATTTGCATATGGAACATGGCATAATCTGCCAAAATCTACGCTGTAGCCCTTTAATAATATTTTTTCATTGATAATTTTCATATTTGTCTACTGTATTCAGTGACTATATGAGCACCATCTGTTGGCTAACAAAATGCCTGTAAGTTCTTGTTACTTGGTAATTAAGGATTCTTTGTAGTCTAATCAACAAGAATCATAGAATCATAGAACACATTTCAACTCTTTGTCAGTTTCCCAGTGAGTTCAGCTCTTGGCCCAACACCTAGGCTGGCCAAAAGATTCCAGTTCACACTGGAATAATATTTCAAAATAACAAAGAGACTCCTTATGGAGTCTAGAACTGGAAGGGACCTTGTGAGGTCATCGAGTCCAGTCCCCTGCCCTCATTGCTGGAAGCTGTCTCACTTTGAAAGAATGTGGATTCAAATTCAACTGAGGTTAGCTTTTCAGTAAATGTGGCATTATTGATATGTTTGTTCAATGGTGGTGAAATGGATGAATGAATTCTCATCACTAAACTAATTATCTAAATAAAACTAAAAGTAGTTCTGTAAGACCAAAAGAAAAGAGAGCACAATTAAAATAATTTATGGAAAGGATAGAATTTAAAAAAATAGAATCCTAAACACATAAACAAAATTAGGGTATCTTGCGCCAATTAAGATACATAAACCCAAGAATGGGAGGAGAACAAAGTTAGTTTTGACTGGTTTTAAAGCAATAGTAAATAATGAATTCCTAGGGAATTGAGTCAGTGGATGAAAGCTGATATATACAATATTTCTAATTGTGGTATTTTGTTATGAGCAAGTTTGTGATCCTTTAGCTCCTGCTTAGTAGCATACCACTAGAGTAAACATTACTGTACAAACCTTTCAAATGAAACTGGACCCAGAACTGAATTATCTGGACTTATTTTATGGTTTCAATAATTGCTCATTTTGACATAGTTTGACATAAATAGGTGAATCTTGATGGTTTCTACTGGTTTTCTTTGAGAATTAGGATTTCTTTAACACCCCACCTACAAATCACAGTTTAACACAGTTTAACTGAATTGTGCAAACTCTCACATACGAACAAAATGTTATGTGAACTGCTATGTGAAACTGATAAAATTCATATCACAGTTGGAAATAATATAAAAATAAACTTATGGCTATTTTAAGTGTTCTCTGAAAGGAAGAACAGTAACCTAGCATAGTCTTTCATCATACGTTTGAAAGCAAGGAATTGAAGAAAGCAAGCTTGTTACTGTACTATAAATATCCCCCTGCCTTTGACAGTGTTGAAGCCTACTGACACAATCAGAAGTATAAGCAAAGTTATAGAAGCAAAAACACTCTACAAGTGTAGATATTTGTCCTTTGTCCCTGAGAATGAAGACATCTACCAGTACTGCTAGAATTGTCTCCATCACTTAATTTTCTGTCTGAAGCTGATTATAAAAGGTACAGTACTGTGCCTAATGCAATGGGACCACAGTTTGGATTAAAACCTTTTGATAGCTATTACAATACAAATAATATTTGGGTGTAAAAACGTTTTTCTTTCCAGTGAATCCAAATTAGTAGCAATGTAAAAGGATCCCCTGCTCTACATAAACATAGGTGTATTCTTTATGCAAATAAAATAATAAAGCAAATACCTTATTATGTCTCATGCTCAGCTAGATATAGCAATATTTCTTACCCATTATTACTTTCCTGGATGGATTTTTTTAATTACTAGCAAACCATTGGAATGCATTTAAATCTGGTTAATTTCTTCTTTTTGCTTGCTCTTGTTGTGTAGTTTCTTACTGAATGTCAACAGATATATTCCCTGCTGAGAGTGAAACTGATGACAGATGAGGAATATATGATGTTTTCATGCCTTACTTCATTGCTGATGTGTAGAAGTACTTAGCATATATAGTATAGATGGGAATAACATTTTTTTTATCCAATACACTTTTTCAATCATGTGAAATGAAGACACCATGATGAAACTTGCAGTGGCAGAAAATATTTTTATCGCGTTTTTGAAGATGAATTTTGCAGTCCAATTTTTTTTGTTAATTTAACATTAAATACAGATCAATGACAGAATGTTAGATAAATATTTTGCCAAGCATATAAAAAGCTGTAAATAAACGACAGACGATATTCTAAATGTTCTAGTACTGTGTATTATTTAATTTTCTAAATATTAATGTAAGAATTCCTAAACATACAGATTTTTTTTGCCGGGGGGGGGGGGGGAGGGGAGGGAGCAAGGGACAAGCTTTCCAAAAAGCAATCATTCTTTTTGGGAGCCTCAGTTCTTAGGTGTCCAATATGAGAGATTTTAAAGGGTCCTTATTATCCAAAGAGTACCCTCTGAAAATGAGGCCTTATTAAACAGTCTCAGATCAGGCACTGAAAAATGGAGGTTTTAGTTCAAGTATTATTACTGGGATTTAGCCTAAGACTTTCTGAAGAAAGTATTTTGGTTTATACTCTGCTTTCTCCTTAAGTCTATAATAAAAAAACTCTATCAAACCGAAGTTAGTCCTTTTAGTTTGGAAATAGACCAGAGCATTAGCTGATGTAATCATGCAGGGCCTTCCCTTTACAATGACTTGAAAATCCTAGGAGGAAAAAGGTAGATTAAAAAATGCCAAACTCTCAAATGTCATGTAGAGCACAGCTCACAGGAGTGTAATGATGCTTGAATTATGTAAAAAGTTTTCTGCTTTAAATATTCTGCACAATGCTTGGGAGCAGCACTTCCCGAAGAAAAAAAAGGGTGGGAGAGGGAGAGAGCATGAGTGAGTATCAGGAAGGTAAATATCGCGCAAGATGTGAGAAACTAACACTGCTGTGACTTCTCAGCTGAATGTAATTCACAGAAAATTAATCCTCTTTCCACCTCTTCTATCTTTTATGAAGCTTAGAACAGCAGGAAGAAAAGCAGATTCGTTAAAAAATTGATAAACATTAAAAATTCAGGCTGCAAATGAACACAGATAATAGTAGCAGCAGATGCTCAATTCTTGGTCAACAGCCAGTCGATTCCGATCTTTGTCTTTCTGAGTGACTGTATCAGTTACTTGCAATTTATACTTTGTGTACTTTTCCATTTAGTGCCATTTGAATGTTACACAGTTTCACTCTGTAACATGAAAAGTTAAAAAGGGATAGTTAAGGATAGATTTTTGTTGTTATGTTTCTTCTTTAGAGTTTCTTCTTCATTTTCATTCAACTGCACATCATGCAATGTTTTTATATAACAGTCTTGCCAAGACACATTTCTGAGTAACTGACTGACTTCTTGGATGTTTTCTTGTTCCTTAATCTTGGCTTTTCCCCTCTGCCCCTCATGGAATTAAGTTGTTTCATAGAAACGTAATCCTGTCTAGTGCTGAATTCCCTTAACTCCCAAGGAAGGATCAACTTCCCAGGACAGCATAGATACATTTGAACAAAGATTAAATTGACTCTGACAGGAATATTATTTGAAATAACTTTCTGTAATTGACTGTAGCATGCGGTGCTGATCAGAAGATTGTGCCTCATCAGACATTAGCCCTAGCTAGGATGATCCATTTGTGACCTTCGGGCTTAATCATTGCAATTCATGAAGCCACAAACATAGTGAATGAAAGCTCCAAATGGTTCAAAATACAGTAGCTTGTCTCCTTTGCAGCACAGGTTATCATGAACCATTCACCTTACTGTTTCACTGTTTGCACTGGATTCCCCATGGACTAACTCGTTCAAATCCTGATGTCAAAGAGAAGTGGCCCTAGCTACCTGGAACATAACTTCTACATCTTTGACTTCTGGCGATGACCACAGTCCGCTGGTACAATGACCAATAAAGACGGGCTTATCAACAATGCAAGAGAAAAGGTTCACAGCAGCTGGAATTCTGAGGTAGATGAGATAAGGTAAGTCATCCCATGTGAACTGCAGAATTTATCTCCTTGATCTAGCTTTTGCTTAGTTAAAAACCAATAAACAGAAGGGTTAACTCAAATATAACATTTTCTTTTATCTATGGGTGATGGGTGCCATAACACACCTAAATAGAATTTGAAATTTTGATTATACAAGTATATAATACCCCATATAATAAAAAGGATGATAAAAATGAGCTTTTCTGATCAGTTTGAGTGAGAATTTCTTCCTATTGCCATGTTCATGTTTTCAGATTACTAACTTGAAATATACAAAGCAATTAAAGTTATAGTATGTCGTATATATGCTGTATCTATTGTTATACTAGAGAAATGTCTACATAAAATACATTTGAGTTCCACAATGTGCACATTATCCAAATTTGGGAATTGTGTATCTACACACACATTACATGCATTTCCAAACAAAAATATGTGAATGGTGATTGTCAGTAATTTAGGGTAAAATGTGTTACAGAGATGTTGTAAGTATCCCAAAACAAACAATACAAATGCAGGAAATTCAGAGTTAAAGATAAACTTAAAATGAGTCAAATGTGTTAATGAACCCAGAGCAATCTTAACCCAGCTCAGAGAGGCACAAGCAATAATCATATGATTATGGTTCAAGCATTTTACTGTTTTGTGGTTCTACACAAGAGAACTGATTTTAAAGATACGGTTTTTTCCTTGCTGTTGAGTAGACCTATGGTTGTTTGGCTGACATAACTGCATATCTGTATCTTAGCAATTTTGAATTTTAGGACACTTTTTACTTGGTGCCCAAATATATATGTTGGCATCTAATTTTAGGTATATAAGTGTTAGGGACCAGGACATGATCAATTAGATATAGTAGCCAGAGCAGGAGACAGGGAAGGCAAGGCAGGAACAAGGCAGAACTAGCACAGTCACAAATAAATGTGTGGAGCAGCCAGAATGCTGCGGCTGGTCTTAAGAGTAGGTCTGCTGATCCCCTCAGGCAATGAGGGAGTTGGGCTCATCGGGAGATTCAGCTGGAGCCCATTGGAACTCATTTGACTGCCTGAGGGTAGAGATGCAGATTAGGCTATTAGGTAAGAAGACTAGTGGGAGGTCCTTACTTCTGACATGGAGTTAGAAAGTTTTGGCATACATAAAGCACAGATATGTATAGTTGAGCTAAGGGGTAGCTGGTATGCTATTAAGGTGAATAAAACAGAATGAAGATATGAAGCAGCATATAAGAAATCTGAGGAGAAAGGACTAAGATTGTTTGTTCACCTAGGGCACGTCTATATTTAGCACAGGATCAGTGTGCCAGAGGTTAATCTTCTAGTGTTTGATTTAGTGGGTCTAGTATACACACGTAAATCGAATATGGAGGGCAGCCGCCGTGGTATGCCTGCTTCTGTAAGGAGTAAGGCAAACCAACAGGAATGTTTGCTCCCCTCAGCCTCTTCCTGTGAGGACACCACCATGGTTCTGCTTAAGCCAAACCATCTCCAGCTTGGCATTTTGCATAGCTGGTGTTGCTTACCTTAAGATGATCTGTCTGGTCTTGTATAGAACAACAAAACATCAAACAAAGATTTAAAGACTTGGAGCCAAATTGTACTTTCAGTTACAGGTACACTACTTCAATTCAATAAAGGGGCTGCACCTGTGAGAATTCTGGAATAATTTGTCCCATTAAGTTAAAAAATCAAGTCTTATTAAGTCAACAATATAGTGTTCTCACATAGACCCTAACCCTGCAAATGTGTATGTATTTTAATTTACTATAAACGGTCCCTTTGATTGTTTGCAGAATTGTGGGGCTAGAAAATTAGTCCTGGGATTCCTTCTGAGACCTTTTCCAATTGGCTTCTCTAGAACACCTTGTACAGTCTGGGGGAAAGCTTCATCCAGTTCTCTGGGGTATAAAACATGTAGCCTGACCCTGGATTTCATCACTCAGCTTCCTTTATTTGGCATACAGAAAAGCTAAGCTGAGTTCATTGAACTCAAGCATGGAGAGGGTATAGGGCATATCAGACATCCAAAGTTACAGAGAAAACCACTTCCTTTATTATATACATATTCACATAGCATTTGTGATACATTAAATCATGCATTTTTTGATTGGATTGGTTAATTTGTGGGGGTCAATACCTGTACTGAGTGCTCTGTCCCTAAGCTCTTCATATGGAACCTGATTTTTAGCTTCCAGCTTTGTCCTGTCCATAATCCTTAACATCAGGATGTTGCTGCTTATTTCAGTTAGCTTAGATATCTTGACTCTAGGATCCTGTTTGTCAATCCAGATTACAACTTAACCTTCCATGCACCTTCTTCATTATATCCACTAAGAAATGAGGCAAGTTATTTATGTCAAGCCAGACCTACAGTTATACAGTAGAGAATTTGGTTTATGCAGTTGGTGTATATGGGCATAGTTACACTGAAATCAATCATCCAAGTTATGCTGATTTACATCAACTGAGTGTCTGACAGTCTATAATGAGAGAGAGAGAGAGAGAGAGAGAGAGAGAGAGAGAATTTGAGCAAAAAAGCTTCAAATATAGACTGCAGAGTGAAACCGCTGAGCAGGAATTCATATGCAAACTTGACACCATCAGAATGGATCTGAATTGGGACTGGGAATGACTAGCTCATTACAATAAATAATTTTCCCTGTTAGGTTTTCCCACCTTCTTATCACTGTCAGAAATGGACACATCCACCTTGTTTGAATTGGCCTCATTATCTCTGTAGGTAGGTATAAATCCCTGCCAACTAAAGCTTCCACTTCATGCATCTGACAAAGTGAGCTGCAACCCATGAAAGCTTATGCCCTAATAAACCTGTTAGTATTTAAGGACTCCTCATTGTTTTAGTTACTTTAGTGTGAATTAAATGGAGAGAATATTACATGAGGGAATTTACCTTTATGCTTTTGACCCCACTAGAACATACCAAGGTAATGAATAATACTGAAACATTTTAGGTCAGGTTGTGATTATGACTTTTTAAAAAGATCTATATACTATACAGTTTAATGTAATTGAAATGCACAATACAATTGTTAATTATTGAAATTATGGACTTCCCCCCGTCATGACCATGAGGGATGGGCAGCAGCCTGGGGACTAAGGGGTTAACTCTACCTAGCCAGGTATCTGCTCAGCCAATTGAAATGCAGATAGGAATTTCAAACTGGGACAAAGGAATTTTTGAGTTTTTCCCTCCTTTGTCCCTGGGCAGTTTCTCTCCAGCTACTGAGGGGGGCAGACATTATGTCTCTCTCCAAGAAAAGACACTTCACTATCTGTAAGTAGGGTAAAGTTTAGATAAATCTTTTTTGGGGAATGGGAATCTGATGTCTGTGCATTTAAAAATGGGGTTTTCTCTCCTTTGTAACTAAGTTTTGGCCCATGGTGGAATCCCCCCATGAGTATATTAATTTGTGACTTTCCATCTAGTCATTATGCTTGCAACAGGAATATTGTGATGATGATAAAAGTTCTAAATCTTTTCTTTTTATTAACCTGGTATTGGTTAATTTTTGTTTCCTGGTTTTGCTTTAGGGGCTGAGATTTCCCAAGTGGTCTCTCCCTAGTTTCCTTATCATTACTTGGGTGGTGGCAGCGGATTTTTATCCCCAAAATCTAGGTGTTTAAGATGGGATGAGGAGTAACGGTAGTTCGAATTAGGATCTTTAATTCGAACTACCTACTCCATGCCGTGTGTAGCTGCGGGCACGGAGTTCGGACTAAGGGGGATTTAAATCCCGGGCTTCATTTGCAACTCCGCTTGCCCTCATTACCCTACCTAGCTCAAACTAACGAGCTAGTGTAGACGTACCCTCAGAGAAATGAATACTTTAGTGTAGCTGACAAATAAAAGACTTTACCTTGATATCCCACTGTGATATAAATTTCATCTAAAGTCATAGTCTTAATGTTAGACAAAAACTGCAATTATTGGCCTTTTAGCTATTGAGTGTAGTATCAGTTTACATCTGTAATGTCCTTTATTAGGATTTGCACAGAGATGAACCCAATAGATCTAATAAGTATTTTCCATCACTTATTAGTAGAATTCTGTCTTAATTGTTATGAAGAGGGAAAATGGTTCCTGTCTGATGGGCACTCCTTGCCATCAGCTTCCTGCTTGTTAAACGAAAATTTGCTCTCCTACCCTCTAATGCTTTAATACAGCGAGAGAGACAGAGAGAGACAAGAAACCTTGCTGCTCTCAAGGGGAATATCTATTCTCTGAAGTGCTTGCTGGAGTTCATTTTATGAAGTCCTGTTAGCTTCTGTTTTATTTTATTTAATGTCAAACCAACCTCTCATACCAAGGTATTTTTGGAAGGAAACCAAGATGATAATTTAAGAGGTATTTAAAAATGGAATAAATTGGAGGTAAAAAACTAACTCATGACTTGTCTGCTTTCAATCAGTGCTCAGTGTGGGCTTGTTACTACTCAGAGCAAAAATATTTTATTTTATAAAGACACTTTTATAGCAGAAAGAGAAGCTTTATCAAAGGTTAACAAGTACCTAAATTCCATAACTATCTTAAATATATCTTTTATCATCCAGATGAGTGTTGAAAGCTCTTGTAGGCTCCCAAATGCCAGGTGCACAGGTTTTTATAGGTAAGACTGGAAAAACTGCAACAGTTGTTGTTCAGTGCTTTTTAAGTCAGAACTGCAGCCTACTTGAAATGTGTATTTTGGTTACTACCAGTCACAGAAATAGAAATTGTATGGCTCTAAAGGAACAATTAAGTTAATTTGTATTTTAAAAGAAAATCTACAACTATGTATTGAAAAGCATATAAATACATAGGCCTCAGTCTTGCAAGTAAATATGCATAAAACTAACATTGATACACTCAAGTAATCCCATTGAATTTAATAGATCTACTCACGTGCATAATATTACTCATGTAATTCCTTGTATGATTGGGGCCTTATTTATATGCTATACCATATCTGCCCTTCATAGAGAATTATTTTCAAACTAGTGTTATGGGTTTCATGCAAACAACTCCCAGTAACATTAATTCAAACAAAGCAACTAAGTCACTATTTAGCTTTGATCATTTGCCTCAGAGAGGCGTATATGATTTTACTTTCTTAAACCAAAAGCAGAGGATAGTAAAACATTACTAAATTAAAAATGTAAGTATTACACAAGAGTAACAAAATTAGCAAGAGAGCTGACAATAATATTTAACTCTTTATGGGCCAGATTATTAGCTGGTGCAAATGAGCTAAAGCAGGGTCAGTGTTAATGATGGTGCAAAGATGCTCCATGCCAGGAACATAGCACCTCATGAGCACAGGGGGAACACAATTGCAACAGTCTTCATAGGGTAGATTCGTCAAAGGATCAATGCCCACAAACCAGATATTAGACAGGATCACAAAGAAAAAACAGTTTCTTGCTATTTCAACCAGAAAGGACATTGTCTCAATGACTTGATTACCTTCATCCTGCTTCAAAGGCCTTTTAAGACTACACTTGAAAGAGAATCCTCTGAACTGTCATTCATGCTTAAATTCGACACTTTACGCCTAAGTTTGAATAAAGACTCTAATTATCTGACCCATTACAAAGATAGCTTCCCCAATTATCACCTTTAATATCATTAGCTCACAGACATTTACCTCCCCCCCCCCCCACATCCTCCTTCTGTTCTGAAATTTGATTTGTCCTTTTCATGTGTGTTCATTTTTTTTAAATTGCATCCTTTGGTATATATGGTTGTGACAATTTTCTTCCACTATTTGATCTGAGGAAGTGGGTCTGGCCCACGAAAGCTCATCACCTAATAAACCATCTTGTTAGTCTTTAAAGTGCTACATTGCCCTGTTTTTTGTTTCAGCTACACCAGACTAACACGGCTACATTTCTATCACTATTCATAGGGTAGAGAATGCACTTCTTCCCAACTCACAGGATAAGCTTCATCCCCCTTTAGTGTAGCTAAGATTGCTTCTGATGTCTCAAACTGTTCTTGCACTAGTGGTGAGGAAAAGCTGTAATAGCATCCAGAGTATCCATATGAGGAGAAAGGAGGATGGTACTTTCTGGCATATATTTGTAAGACTGGCCACAGTCTGAATTGAGTAATTAATCCAAAGGAGTCATTGTAAGAGGGTCTAAATGATATCGATTGAGCAAGGAACTGAGGGTGGCCAGCACTCACAAGAAAGCATTCCCCACTAGGGTTGGGGAAATAACTGATTCTTTGATTTGGTGACAGTTCTGAAAAAAGAACAACAATATTGGTTTGGTTCAAACTGAATCCATTTTTTTTTCAGAATGTGTGAACTAAAACGTCTGTTTTGGGTCTGGTCCAGAATGGAGATCCAACCTTCAGTTTCTCACCTCTCAGGTAACCATTGGGCTAAAGATTTTAAGAGGTAAGAAGGGGCCACTGCCACCACCATCACTATTTCCTCCAGCTCTGGCTGAACACTTTTAAATGGGTTACTAAAAATGAATGAATAAAACTATTTGTGTCAAAGTCAAGGATAGTTTTGATTTAGCCAAAATTCAGTCTGATAAAAAATGATTTGAAAAATGTCAACTATTTCTATTCACTGTCTTATAGGTCAATTTTTGAAGCAAATTAGAACACGAGAATCACTATCTTTGATATGTGCTCAGCCCCCTTTTTCAAATGTTAACTTACCACCTTTTATCTTAGTTCTCAGTACTACAGTTTTCAATATTATAAATGGCAAATTCTGCAACATGTTTAGACAGAACAAGAATGATGAAAAATGGAGTCAACCTTACTCTTTGATTTCTTTTTTTCATAGATCAGATTTATACACTTTGTTTATTTGCAGAAAAAGTATATCATAAATTATTAAAAAAATTCTACTCACATGCTGACTTTGTCAATAAAATATTGCTGTCTCATTTCTAACACATATGACAGCTATTTGAGATTTTCCTGACTTTATTCTGCTCTTTCTATAGCAAAATAGTACTAACCAAGAAAATCCTCTAAGGGTACACATACCAATAACTAACATTTTGAAATAATGTCAAAATACTGTCAAGCTGGAGGACAACTTAGGCTATGTCCACACTACAGAGTTTTTTCAGAAAAACAGCCGCTGTTTCAAAAAAAGTCACTTACGTCCACACTGCAATCATGTTCTTTCGAAATTTTTTTTGAAAGAACAGAGGGTTTTTTCCGACATTGGTAAACCTCTTTCTACAAGGAAGAAGACTTTTTCTGAAAGAACTCTTTCAGAAAAAGGCATGTGTGGAAAGGAAAGGAGGGAGTTCTTTTGAAAGAAGAGGAAAGAGGAAAAAGCACCAGGTGCCCTGGTAGTCACTGTGTCCATAGGAATCACAGCTTAAATATGAGATAACATCCATTCAGTCTGGACGCTATCTTTCGAAAAAACAGATGGCTTTTTCAATGCACTTTGGCAGTGTGGACGTGCTCGTTCGGAAGAAGTTTTTTTGGAAAATCTCTTCCAGCACAGCTTCCTCTGAAAGAAGCCTGCCATCTAAATGTAGCCTTACTCAGAGTCCTGTAACTGTCATTGTACAAGGAATAAGGGAAGTCAGAGGAAGAGTGCTCTATTTCAAAATAAGTGCTGCATAGACGCTCCCTATTTCAAAATAAGATACACGATTGACATAGCATTGTGTAGATTATTTCGAGTTAAGCACTGCAGTGGGTACCATAGAGTTCAAATGAAATCTACATTATGTGTAAATTCATACCAAGTTATTCATATAAGCAAACTTTCATGAGAGTAATATTTAATGCTACTCTTCAATAGTTTCTTGAAATCTTTTAGTTATCTTCAGCAATTTGGAGCATAATTAAGTGGTAAGAATGTAGTTATTCATAGGAAGCAAAGAGGAAAATACTTGCTTTAAAATCTCTATAATATGATTTTAATGTGCATCCTTTTGGAAATGCAAAGACTTTGTCTATTCAGGCTAAAAATTGAGTAATTATAAGCAAATGTACTCTAATATTTCATATATGTTAAAAGTAAACTATAAAATGTATAATTTCGATTTTGATTTTGCAAGGTCTTAATTTCCTCCTGTCCTGGATTTCATTTCAGGAGCCAAAATATAACTCTTGAACTATCTATTTACTGCAGTAGTCTCTTTTGAATCAGGTTCTTTGATTGCAAGTTCCTTGAGACATGAACCATGGGATTGATTCTCTTCTCACTCATACTAGTTTTAGATTGGGGTAAATCCATTGGTCTGAATTGTTTCTGATGATGTGGCACAAGTACAGTATTAAATGGGATAAGCAAAAAGGGATGTCTGTTGCCTTTTTTGTTTTCTGGCTGAAGTTCAGCTCCTGCCTCAAATTATACCCAATTAAAGCAGTAACTGATTAGAATGTGTCGGCATCTGGCCATCCCCTTTCCTTTCAGTCTGCCCTTATGCTGAAGGGTTTGAGGAAAGTTGATTACTTCTTTTGAATCAAAGCATAGGTCTAAAATCAGTTTTTGAAAAGGAATAAGAAAATCTGACATCTCTTTTTCAAAAACCTTGGGGTCAATAATCTGTAAGAGCATCAATTTTGAGAGAGTTTTCTGAGCAATGGTCTACCTTAGGAAGGAGCAGATAGCCTGATATCATTTACACAAGTAAGAACAATTTTCACAAACCATAGTTAAGGATATGAAAACAATCATGCTGGGTCTGTGGAGCCCAGCGTCCTGTCTCCAACACTGGCCGATATCAGTGCTTCAACAGGAGAACACAACACAG
Source organism: Pelodiscus sinensis (assembly GCF_052426305.1). Lineage (NCBI taxonomy): Eukaryota > Metazoa > Chordata > Testudines > Trionychidae > Pelodiscus > Pelodiscus sinensis. The sequence goes on along the minus strand of NC_143055.1, from coordinate 54,934,915 downwards.
GGCAGTTGGAATGATCCACCACAATCTTCCTCTCTTGGCTTCTGACAGTCACAGGTTTCTCTCACACTTGGTGTTGCATCCTTGGCTATTTTTACTAAAAGCCATTGATTGAATTATCCCTCCCTCCCCCTGTGTGTTTGGTTAATTTTTTTTAAACTTTTGGCCATTACAACTCCCATTTCAGGCTAATTGTGTTCTATGTAAAAAAATTGTATTTGTATTATATCAGCTACCTATTAATTTAACTGGATGACTCAAAGTTTTTGTTTTGTGGAAAAGGGTAAATAACACACCATGAATAATTGTTTAGATTTCTCTCATATGACCCCTTACCTGTCTCTTTTCTAAGCTGAACAAAGCTATTTTATTTTTAGTCTTTGCTTTTATGGAAGCTCTTCCATATGCTAATCTTTGTTGTCTTTCCTTGAACCTTTTTCAGTTTAACTATATAGAAAAGGGATGATCAGAACTGAAGGCAGAATTCAGGGTGTGGGAATGCTATGAATTTATATTGTGATATTTTCTGTCTTATTTTTCTCTCTCTTTTCTTATAGTCCCTAACATTCTGTAAGTTTTCTATAAACTTCAGTAGTCAAAAAGGCTATCTACAGAGATCCCAAGATCTCTTTCTTGTGAAGGGGAATCTCAGAAAACTGGGTGACAAAGTGACAAATGAAATGCACATTGAAAAAAATAATTCCAAGTATACATACAAGATTTTAGAATCCATCACTTTGTATGTATACTTGGAATTATTTTTTTCAATGTGCATTACTTTTCCCATTATCATTGTTGAATTTCATTTGTCACTTTGTCACCCAGTTTTCTGAGATTCCCCTTCACAATCAGCTTTGTACTTAATTGTCTTGTTTTTTTTGCATCATCTGCAAACTTTGCCACTTCATTGTTCACTCTCTTTTTCACACCCTTAATGAATATGTTGAACAGTCTCAATACAGCTTATTGGGGGGATCACACTCTACATCTCTCTCCATTGTGAAAACCACTCATTTATCCTTATCCTTTGTTTCCTATTTTTTAGCCAGCTACTGGTCCATAATATGACCTTCCCTGTAATGCCGTGACTATGCCGTTTCCTTGAGAGCCTTTGGCTAGGGGCTTTTTCCAGCCTGTAATTACCAGGATCAGCTATGGAGCCTTTTTTTTCAAAGATCACTGTTACCTTTAGCTACCTTTCAATCATCTGGAAAGAGGCTTGTCTCAGCAATATATTAGAATTAGTAATTCTATGATTTCATATATGCATTCCTTCAGAAATTGGGTGAACACCATCTGGTCCTGGTGACTTATTACTGTTTAGTTTATTAGTTTGTTCTAAGAACTCTTCTATTGATACATCATTGTGGGGTGGATTTGTTTCCCAAAAAAGATAGCTCTGACATGGGTTCCAATTTCAATTGATGGTACCAGTCAAGGATAGTACTTTCGCAGTCAGTCTAAAAATGGATTGAGGTCAACACATATCCATAATGGATAGGACATTTGTCCAGAACTACCACATTGAAACAACCAATCCTGCCTATTGCATAGGTGTATGCAAAAAATCCAAATATAGATACTGTTAAAGTACTTGCTATTGTGACTACAGAGGCAACATTTCCTGTCATTTTTAATTCTGGATAAGGAGTGCCAGAAGGGTGTCTTTTTTCAAATTTAAGTGTTGTGCTATCGTGATTGAGTATGAAAACAGAGCTGATATAAGCATATGCTTCATAAAGACAAGGTCATAAGTTGGAATTCAAAACACATGATTCTGGGAGGAAACGGAGAGTTTAATCATTACTGTGTTATGTTATGCAGTGAGCAAAAAATATTTGTTACAAGCCACCTAGCTGGTCTGTTGAATGCAAAAAGTTAAATCAAGGACTAAATGAGTTTTAAATAAAGAAATGATAAATGGCTATAAGAAGAAGTCAGGAGAGCTAAGATAAGGGAAAGAAGAAACAAGCTTTTTGAGTAAAGTAATATTTTTTCTTTTTTTATAAGATTATCTTTATTCATGGTTTCTTTTGGAAAGAGGTTTAAATGCTGGCTGCTAGAATACAGAAAATGTCTTGGCAAAGTTAGGGACATGGATGTAATACATTTTCAGGTTTAAGATCTATATGTAACTTGCTTTTGTAAGTTTCTTGTCACCTTCCACAAGAACATACTTCCTAGTTTCATTTGTTATGTTAATTTTTTAAAATAAAACCTCAGTACTCAAACATAATGAGCCCTGGTGTAAGCTCAATTTAGTCCATGGATTCAACTTCCAAAATCCTTACTCAGTTTTTTCTTAGGCAAAGTTCCTTTGGGATGTCACAAACTGAATCACCAGAGTCCAATACTTGATGAAATACACCTGACATTAAGTAGGGTGCCACCAAATTCATGGTCTGTTTTGGTCAATTTCATGCTCATAGGATTTTAAAAATACTAATGTTTATGATTTTAGGTATTCAAATCTGAAATACAATACAATACAATATACAATTATAACTGAATTATAATTGTAGGGGTGCTAATCAGAAAAGAAGTTGTTGGGGAAAGTCACGGTATTATAATAGTGGGGAGTTTTGCTATTGCTACCTTTACTTCAGTACTGCTGCTGGCAGTGGTGCTGCCTTTAGAGATGGGCTCTCTGCCCCCAGCCACAGGGGCTTCCTGTGCCCAGCTAGCAGGCTCTCTGGCCATCAGGGTCCCTGGCCCTACTCTGTCCAGAGGGCTCCCCGACTCCAGCTGACAGTCCAGTATATTGTATATTGTTCTGGCTGCCAGCCAGCTGGCTGGACTCTCTGCCCTCAGGCTACTGGCCCTGCAGGATGCCTGCCACCAGACAGGCTGAGCTCCAAGCTGCTGGCAACATCTGTGGTCCTGCCAGAGCACAGATGTTCCCAGACAAGAGAGTCCTGGATCAGAAAGGTTCAACCTGTACTCTATTTTCTATGCTACTAGCTAAACCATTGATGAAGAAAATGAACAGAACTGGACTCAGGACTGATCCTTGTGGGATCCACTTGATATACCCTTTCAGCGTGACTGTGAAACGCTGATAAGTACTCTCTAGGAAAGGTTTTCCAACCAGTTATGTGCTCACCTTATAGTAGCTCAATCTAGTGTTCTTTATGAAATGCCAGGCAGTATCAAAATCTTTTCTTACATCAAGATGTACCACATCAACCACGTCCCCCATCAACTAAGCTTACTATCTAATCAAATAAAGCTACTAGTTTGGTTTGACATGATTTATTCTTGACAAATCCATGTTGATTGATACTTAACTCATTGTCTTCTAGATGTTTGTGAATTTCTTAATTATTTGCTCCATTATTTTTCTGGGTACTGAAGTTAAGCTGACTGTGCTGTAATTCACCATTTTGTCTTTATTCCCTTTTTTAATAGATTGGCACTATATTTGTCCACTTCCAGCCCTCTGGGATCTCGCCCATCTTCCATGATTTTTGAGGATAGTCACTAATGGCTTAGATATCTCCTAAGTTTCTTGAGTATTCTGGATGTATTTCATCAGGCCCTGATGAATTAAGACATGTAACTTATCTAAGTAACATTTAACTTGTTCTTTATTTTAAGCTCAGATCCTACCTTATGTTCATTGGTGTTCATTATGTCAGATGTCTCCCATCACTATAAAATTAATCTGGATATTGCATTTGCTTGTTAAATATAAACATTATCCTGCAAGATAATATTCCAACTGGGAATTTGGAGCATGCAATACCTCTCATAATTGGATCCACATAGATCCATAAACAATATTTCCCAAATCTCATATGCTCAGCTAAGTAACCAAAACAAATCAGTTAATGTACAGTTAAAGTACATTATTTGGTTCATATTAAAGGTTTTAATAGAGATGCCAAAATTAAGTTCAGGATCAACCTTCTTTCTACATAATATTCTTTATATGCCTCTTCATAATTTGTGAGTTACATTTTAGGTTAATTTTATAAACTGGTTTTAACTAAAGATGCTCATCATAGCCTTTTATGGACATTTATAATTTAAAGATATAAATCTAGCTGCATAAAAATATAATTCTAGTTAGCTGGTGAATTTCTCAAATTTTCTTTGAAGCCAGAAAGCTGGTGGATATCTGAGTTAAGGCTGGTGCTGGAATCTCAGTGAAATCCCTTGACATATTAACATTTGGTTGTGTGTAAATATTTATGTGTGTTTTCCTTTTAACTGAAACATCAGCACTGACACATTATAAAGAACAGTATGTTCTCATCCTGAATACAGTTTTTTTCTGGAAATAATAGGTCTCCATTTTACAAAGCTGCAACAGTCTGAGGTAAATAGGATGATGTTTAATAAGGACAAATGCAAAGTACTCCACTTAGGAAGGAACAACCCATTTCACACATACAGAATGGGAAGTGGCTATCTAGGAAGGAATACTGCAGAAAGGGATCTAGGTGTCATAGTGGACCACAAGCTAAATATGAGTCGACAGTGCGACACTGTTGCAAAAAAAGCAATCATGATTCTGGGATGAATTAACAGTAGTATTGTGAGCAAGACATGAGAAGTCATTCTTCCGCTCTACTTTGTACTGCTTAGGCCTCAGCTGGAGTATTGTGTCCAATACTGGGCACCACATTTCCAGAAAGATGTGGAGAAATTGGAGAAAATTCAGAGAAGAACAACAAAAATGATCTCTTGAGGTCCCTTCCAATTATAGTGTTCTGTGATTTTTTTAGCTGCTTTTCAGTGATTTTAAAAAAATGCAGAATTTGTTATTGCTTTAGATTAGCACACCCAATAATTTCTGGTTGAGTCTTTAAACCCCTAAAGTCTGACTAAATATTGTCTTTTGGGAAGTAAGATTTGATCCAAATTCAGTATCCAAATTATCATTAGAATTAATAAATAGGACAACTGTAATCCAGTTTACTCTTGAATAGATAGGAGCACATTTGGAATCTCATTTGACAGCTATTTGCAGGAATTTAATAAATATTTTCACACTCAACATAGCAAATAATTGTTAGTGTTTTCCACTCTGACTCCTGGCATATTGGATTATATAATACAAAAAAACTTAATTTGTGCTTAATCTGTCACATTTTGTGGGTACTAGCTTCATTTATTTTGTTTGGAGATGGTGCTATTAATCAGACAAGAAGAATCTAGGAAGATTCACAGATGGTATTATAAATGAAAGTTGCTAAAACAAACAGCAC